>NC_049235.1:46711095-47014126 GCF_011100685.1 Canis lupus familiaris
TTGGCAAATTGAACACCAATAAAAAATAAATTTATTATTAAAAAAAAAAAAAGACATGCCTACAACACAAGGATGCAGGGAGTTAGAAAGTAAAAGAATGAATCCAGGCATTCAATGCAAACAGTGCCAAAAGAATGCTGGTGGGACCGTGTTAACAAAGACTAAATAAACTTTAAGGCATAAAGCATTAGCAGAGTTAAACAGGGACACTGCAGGTGATAAATGTTTTAGTTCAATAGGATGATTTATTTAATAATTCTAAACTGTGCATTTAACAACATGGCTTCAAATACATATTTTGCAAAGTTGTCAAAACTACAAAATAAATAGGCCAATCCCATAGCTTTGTGGGGAATTTTATCACACTTATTTCTAGTAATTGAAGCAAAAATTAGAATGATCTGGATAATCTGAACAATGTGAATAACACAGAAAGCATTTTGCCCTAACACCCCTAAATAAAGTCTTTTAAAGCACATGTGAAGCAGTTACAAAAGTTGACAATATTCCAAGTCATAAAACAAGCTTCAAAACTTTTGAAAGACTGAGCTCATGCAGTCAAGTTTCTCTGATCACAAGAAAGCTGCCATATGTTTGGAAATTAAGAAATATACTTCTTGGTAACTTATGGTCAAAGAAGAAAATATATGGAAATTAGAAATTGCACTAAATGATAATGAAAGTATATATCACTTGTGTGGGATACAGTTAAAATAATACTTATAGGAGGAAAAATCTAAAGACAATGAATAAATCATCTATTTCATAAAGTTAGAAAAAAAATCATCAAAATAAACCCAAAGGAAATCTAAGGAAGAAAATAATGAGGAGTAAAATTAAGGAAATCAAAAATAAACATAATTTAAAAGATTCAGCAAAGATAAAGTTCTGCTCATTGAAAAAAATAATAAAAAGAAACGTCTGGTGAGATTAGTCAAGGGGAAAAAAAAGAGAAGGCACAAGTAAGCAGTATTCATTTTTTAAGGATGTCACTGTAGGTCCTGGAGTCAATGAAGAGATAATAAAAGGATACTATGATTAAGCTTACACCAAAAAAAAAACAAAAACGAAAACTATAAATAAATGGGATAATTTACCATAATGGACATAAGAAGAAACAGATAATTTGAGTAGTATCATAAAGAAAGAACAGGGCAGCCCAGGTGGTCCAGCGGTTTAGTGCCACCTGCAGCTCAGGGCGTGATCCTGGAGACCCAGGATCGAGTCCCACGTCGGGCTCCCTGCATGGAGCCTGCTTCTTCCTCTCCCTCTGCCTGTGTCTCTGCCTCTCTCTTTCTCTCTCTCTCTCTCATGAGTAAATAAATAAAATCTTAAAAAATAAAATAAAATAAAATAAAATAAAATAAAGAAAGAACATACCTTCACTGCAGATTTCTACCACCATTTACAACTTGTGACCAAGTTGCTTTCATTCCAGGAATACAAAGTTGGCTTAACATTAGAAAAAAAAATAATAGAAAACCACTCAATAACTTACTACACTAAGAGATGAAATGATTAAACAAACAATGTAATATCAACTTAATAGAGGCAGGGAATATGTTTGATAAAATTATTTGACACCCAGGCATAATAAAATGTTCACAAACTTGAGATAAAAAATAAACTCCTAGCTAACTCTAAAGGTTATGTACCATAAAACCTAATGATGAAACTTGGAGGTGTTTTCTCTAAAATAAAGAATGAGTTAATGCTAGCATAGCCATTTCAACTCAACATTGTACTGAGGTCTTAGCCAATGCTATAAAGCAAGCAAAATAAGTAAGATACAAGTTAAAAGGATTGATAATGAATAATAGAAACCAACATTATTGATACAAATGTATAGTGCAATATTCAAAATAATATGCAGATAAATTATTAGAAGTAATCATAAGATTTAATAAGGTAACAGGATATAAAATCCATATGCAAAAATCTGTATCTTTTCCACATAACAGCAGCAAATAAAAAATTAAACTTTTTTTTTTAATTTTATTTATTTATGATAGTCACAGAGAGAGAGAGAGTTGAGGCAGAGACACAGACAGAGGGAGAAGCAGGCTCCATGCACCGGGAGCCCGACGTGGGACTCGATCCCGGGTCTCCAGGATCGCGCCCTGGGCCAAAGGCAGACGCCAAACCGCTGCGCCACCCAGGGATCCCAAAAAATTAAACTTTTAAATTGTTATTTACAATAGCCTTAAAAGATGAAGTTTCTAAGAATAAATTTATAAAAGATGTGTAAGTTTCTATGGAGAAATAATAATATTATTGAGAGAGATGACATGTAGAAATAAATGTAGAAATAAATATACCACGATTAGTGTTTGGAAGACTGAATATCATAAAAGTTTATGATTTATCTATTCTCCTCTCCAGATTGATGTATAAAATTAATACAACGACCATCAAGTCTTCAACAGGAGTTTTATAAAACTTGACGAGGTATCTCTAAAAATGTATACAGAAATGCAAAGTGCCAAGAATATCTGAGACATTCTTAACTAAGAAGGAAAAAATGGAAAAGATGAAAGGGATCAAACCTTATCATAAAGCCATAATAGTAAAGGTTGTGGTATTGTCTCCAGGGTAGACAAATTAGCAAACAGAACAGAAAGAGTCCAGAAGAAAATGCACCCATTTGGAAAATTTGATTTATTTCAGAGGCAGCATTGCAGATGGACTGTTGTCTTTCCAACACACAATGCTAGCACAGTTGGGTATTTACGTGAAAGAAAATTCAAATGAAAGCCTAGAGGATTACATGCAAAATCGGTTACAGTCAGATTATGGATCTGACTGTGAAGACAAAACAACCCTAAGGAGATCATATAGGAGACTATCTTTAAGATCTCTAAATAGGGAAATAGCTCTCAAACAAAACACAAGAACTACAGTTCATAAAGGAAAAGATCAATACATTGGATTACTTAAAATTAGAAACTCAAAGGCAAGCCATAGCATGGGAGATGATGTTTGTAACACATATGACTGGGCAAGATCTAGTATTTAGAATATATAAAATGCTAATCAGTAAGAAAAGATAATAGAAGACAGGCAACTGGGCAAGACTTGACCTCAGGAAAGAGGTGGTCCAAATGGCCAGGAAAGGTGCTTAATGTTTAATCCCATTAAAAGTCAGGAGAAGGGCAGCTCAGGTGGCTCAGCGATATAGCACCGCCTTCTGCCCAGGTTGTGATCCTGGAGACCCGGGATGGAGTCCCATGTTGGGCTCCCTGCACGGAGCCTCCTTCTCCCTCTGTCTGTGTCTCTGCCTCTCTCTCTCTCTCTCTGTCTCTCATGAATAAATAAATAAAATTTTTTAAAAAGTCAGGAGAAGATAAATTAAACCTCAATAAGAAAATAATATGCACCCACCAGACTGGCAAAAACTTAAAACTTTGACAAATACTGAGTACCGGTAAGGACATGGAGCATTAGAAATTCTCATTCTGTTCTGGTAGGTGAATAATTAGTACAACCATTCTGGAAAATTTTGTGTCTTTAACTAGTAAAGTTAAGGGTGACTATAGCCCATGACCTTGAAATTTCAGTCCTGAGCACACAGGACACCACAGAAGAGTGCAATTATATGCACCATGATATATGTGAAAGCTCATAATAACATTGATTATAAGAACCCCGATTAGAGGCAAAACAAATGTCCACCAACAGTGAGAATAAACAGATTATGGTATATTTCATAAATTAAGATACTTTTACAGTAACAAAAAGGAAAAAAAAAAACCAGTTGCTTACCACAACATGAAAAAAACCTTTAAAAACATAATGTAAAAGTAAAGAAGCTAGATACCAAAAGATACTATAGATAATCTGATTCATATAAAATTCAAAAACCAGCCAAAGTTAAACTACTGTGCCTGGGGATGCAAACATAGATGATAGAATTCTTAAGAAAAGCAAGAAAACTACTTTTTGTAGAGCACATTTATGGGGAGGGAACAGCTATCTTTGAGAGGGGGCATGCAGAAGAGGATGGACAGGGCTCCATTTCTTGCTCTGGGTGGCAGCGATGTGTTCTAATTACTCGCTAAACTATATATTTAGGTTTTGTGCACTTTTGTGAATGTGTGTTATGTTTCACAATAAACAGTTCCTAAAACTGTCTTCAAAAGCCTTTTAGAACAATTATTCTGGAAACGGTGCAGAGAAGGGAATCAGACTGGAAACAGGGAGGTAGGTGTTCAGTGGGGTCTCAGTGACATACAAGAAACAGCAGAGATGGCTGAAAGATCATTCTGGGTTCTTTCTCTGCATTCAGAGCCAACATGTATCATTAGCATCTAGTAATAGGGATATTGATGCCAACATTTTTCAAAATCTGCAGAAACGTCTTGGCTCCTTCACAGAGCCTTGGGAGTCAGTTTAGCAGAAATCAATATTCATCTTCTGTTCTCTTCTTGCCTGTCGAGGGGGCCTGGAGTCCTTAAGCTTTTCCCACTTCTATATCCTTCCCCAAGGTCTCCTTCTCCTCCCTGTCCCCATCCTTTCTTCCCTTCCTCATCCCTCAGGGCAGAGCAGGTTTATAATACACCTGCTAAAATGTTACTCCCAGAGCATAGCTGAACGCACATTCCTTGGGAGATTTACACGTAGGTAGGGAACACTGGAGATGGTGCCGCCCTAACCCCAAAGAACTAATCACCACAGGTATGTACTTTGGGCCCACAGTAGATAGCTGGGAGAAATATCTGAGGCCAACCACAAGTAATTCACATAACTCCATAACTATGTGACTGGCTTTAAGTAGACTGACCAAATGGTCCCAAAGCTACCTCACAGAATCACTCAAGGAGTTAAAAAAAAAGTACATATTGCTAGATCTCCAGCCCTAGAATTTTGTTTCATTGGGTTCTGGGCAGAACCTGGAAATCTGTATGAATGAAAAGCAATTCGGGTGATTGTGGTTCAGGAGGTTCTGTGCAGCCCTTCAGTGGGCTGAAGCTCAGGAGCCCAAGTTCTTCGTGGCTAGAAATATGTGGGCCCCCTTTGCTTACTTCCACCTAATTTCCCTGGGTCTGACCGAAGCACAAATGTGTTCTCCTAAGGCTACAACTCTATCACCTTGCAACTCTCCAGATAGCTGTTAGGTAAACCCAGGGTAGCTCTCATTTCTTCTTTCCACTCTGGATTGATGGCATTTTTTCCCAAGACAATAGAGTTCTGCATGTATGTAGAGAGTCAAGTGGACAAGGATGGCCATGTATTTATGTGATGTCTGGACTCAAGGAAGGATGTCTCTCTAAGAGGTATTTTGGGGACTCGAACAACATGTGGGTGGGTATACTAGCCCATCAAAGCCCTCTAGAGCAGTCTTATCTTAAACTTATTTTTCTCAGAACCCCTTTATGTTTGTTTCTGTGGGTTATACTCATTGATATTTACTGCATTAAAAATTAAAAGTGAAAAAATATTTAATATTCATGAATTTCTTTATAAGAAACAATAATAAGCTCATTACATATTAGCATACATGTCTTTTATATGGAAAGTAACAGTAACTTTCCCCCCACCCACCAAAAACAAAAAAAAATTAGCGAGAAGGGTGACATTGTTTTAACTTCTGCAAATCTCTTTAAGTTTGGCTTCAATAGAAGACAGCTGGATTTTCATATCTTCTGCACTCAATCTGTTGCAATATGTTGTTTTGATGGAAATGTATAAAGAAAATCAGGCTTCACACAAATATGTAGTTAGGGGGAAAAAAGGAGTATTTTAATCTGCTTCTGCACTCAATCTGTTGTGCTATTACATGCCACGTAACCTCTGGAAAATTCTACTGTACACACGAGAGAGTGAAAATGAAAAAGGCCAAAAGCACCCTCGTGCTACTTTGAAAATAGTTCTGACTTCACATACCACCCCCTGAAAGCTTCTCAAAGACATGGCTCTCCAGGCTCTGGACCACACTTTGAGGACTGCTGCCCTTAAAGAAAAAAAAGCAGTGTTCACTTGCTTGCCAATAGCCTTAGCCATTACCACCCTCTTGGAGGCAACTCAGCAGCAGGGTACAGTGGGCAGGGTAAGGGACCATATGCATCTGTTTGCAAAGCTGGTTAAAACACTAATTATAGGCAATTCTCACTGAGTTTCCCCGGACAATACCTCAGGAGGTGATTAAACCTGTCTCTGCTGGGGGCTGGGTTCAGAGTCCTACTCATATGAGCCTCTCAGGGCCTGTCCAGGACTGGGGACAAGGGATTGCTTAGACTGAGGAACAGAATGGTCAATATTCCCCTCAAAGTGTAGGGCATTTGTTGAGGTTCTGAGGGTTGGCAACAAATAGCTCACCCCGTTTGCTCAGGGGGACTTGCTAAGAGAGGCCGACACAGACCACAGCTTAGAACTGCGAGCACCAGCCCAGCAGCCCTGGTCCCCCTTCACTGTTCTGTGTTGTTTATCACCTTCTAATATACCATACGGTGCCCTTATTGGTTATGTTCGTGGTTGACTGCCTGCATAGCCCATGACATAAGGACCTTGTCTATTTTATTCCCTGTGGTATCCCCAGGAGCAGAACCATGCCTGATATGGAGCAGGTGCCAATAAATATTAGTTTCAGGAATGAACTGGTAAGATTTCCACATGGAGGGGCGGGAGAGAACATCAGCACCCTACAAGCCAGCCACACCCAAGAGAAGGGAAAGGCTGAGCTGAGCTTGCCCAGCTGCTTCTCTCCAAATTCACCACACGGGTTAGGCCATTCCTTTTTTTCCTGCGTTGATGGGAGGGCAAACAAAGAGAAGCTGGGAATGTGACATCTCCACGTCATGTGAAAGGAAACATCCAGAATAGAGAAGCACCCACTGTGACTTTCCTCAACTGTTCCCAATCTGTTTGTGCTCAACTATTAAGCTGTGGTTGGCGGAGTGTGGCAACACTCAGAGAAGATCAGAAGTTCGAGGAGACCTTTCTGCTCCTGCGTGCAGGCCCTTATCACCCTGCTGCTTCTCAGCTCCACCCTTAATTCGGGGGCTGGGACTCTGCAAACTGCATTTCCCAGAATCCCGTGGCAGCTGGTTCCTGTTAGGTAGGGTCTGCCAATGGGAGATGGGCAGGAGATTGGAAGGAAGAACACAGTCTGGGGAGAATGGGGGGCTTTCCTCCTGTCCCAAGCACCAGCCTCGCCATCTCCTCAGAGTTATTGGCAACATCTTGGCTGTGCCTCCCCCTGGGTGCATGGAGCTTGGATCCTAATAGCATCTACCCTGAGGGCCCAGCCTCCTAGGATGACCCCACCTCTTACTTTGTGTTCCTCTAGTCTCAGGGATGGTAACAGCTTCCTGTGGTTACTCATCTCTCTGCTACTCCTCCTTTTTTGCTCTCTCTCTTGTCCCCCTGTCCTCCAACACTTGTGCACTCAATTCCCTGCATTGAGTCCCCTTTATCTGAAATATCTACAGTGGCTCCTGTTGCCTGACTGGATGGCCCCTTTGTGGATCCCCCTGGGACCACTGATGTGGGTCAGGAAATCTTCATAAATTAAACCTACTACATTGCTGGAAATTCATTCTTCATTCCATTTCTCTTGCCTGCTTATGTCTGTCTACCTTGTTCAGTATAGCTGGAGTGACCATACATCCAAGTTTACCCCAAACAGTCCAGGTTTATACCTGTGGTTGTGGCTTAATTAATAGAGGCTTAATAGAGCCTCCTTTCTCTCTCAAAAATATCCTAGTTTGGGTGATAGATTATATGGGCACCCTAAACATAACCTGTTATATGTTCTGCAATGAGATCAAGTGACGTTAAAATACTCCAGCAATAAAATACCAATGTTCCAGATTTGAATATCAACTCTTGCTCATCATGAATTTTCTGGGAAGGAATTAAAGTTCAACGATTAAGTTAAGTTGAAGTCCAAAGATACTAAAGTCCAAAGGATTTAAAGTCCAGAATCATATTCTCTTCCCCTTGTGATTTAAGGTTCAAAGAAAATTAAAGTCTAAATCTCCTCCCAATTTGTTATTCAACTCCTACTTCTATTTCTCGGTGTTCTAAGGCCATGCACCAAATGTTGGAGTTGAGAGGTCCAAAAATAGCCTCCCTCTTCCCCATGAGAGCTTTGAGCAGATTATAAAATAAAACAAAGGATGACAGAAGGGAGAATAAAACATCCTTGTTACAAATAAATGTGGCTTATACCTGCAGGCAAGAGAGCCGACTAATAATGAATTCTAGAAAGAGAGTTCCTGGCTGTGGCATATGCAGCTGCTCACCCGTATCTCTGTGGCCCTTCCTCTAGGCACAGCTGCACTCTCCATTTCTCAGCCTCTCTTAGAGCTAAGCAATTCTGCTCATATGAGTTTTGGCCAATGGATTGTGAGAAAAGTCACACACTCTCCTAGCGTGATCCATAAAAACTGCCCTTGAATTTTCTCCTGCTTTCCTTCCCACCCCCATCTGCAGACTGATTGGAGAGGACTCCGAGGGCATAGAAAAGGGAGAAGCTGCTCCATTTCTGGAAGCTGTTTCTTGCAGCTCTTAGCTTCCCCTGCCTGATATACCCATCCGGTTCCTAGAAACACTGACCAGGGGTGGGTTTTCTTAAGGCAGGGAGTCAGCTGCTTCAATAAGACAGAGGAACAGAAAAAAAAAAAAAAAAAAAAAACTTCACCCTGTGGGACAGCCCAAGCCCAAGAAAAAGAGAGTGGGGTCGAGCTGAGTATACTCAGTACAGTCTTCCCAGGTTCAAGTCAGTTAGCTTAAGACCCACCTGGCAGGAGGGAACCTCTTTCCAGAGGCTAAGATCATGATATCTCTAAATAGAAGGAAATAGCTGCCCACCAAAAATGTGCTTTCTTTTCATGCACCTCTTGTTTTGATCACCAACATCTTTCCTTTGCTCCCTATCCAAATTCTGTTAGCTGTTTCTCAACACACACACACTCCCACCCCAGCCTCCTTAATAGGTATGAAACAGAGGGCAACTGCTTTGCCTCTCTCTTGTGATTGGCCATGGAAGCCCAGCCAAATTATCTTCTGGGCAACGTTAGATGAAAATTAAAGGAAAAACAATGCTTTTTGACCCCCTCCCCATCTGCTCCAGATTCCAGAATCCACAAAGGGTCATGCTAAGTAGATATAACAGGACATTCTTGGCATTTTTTTGTGTTTTTAAAGAACGGTGGCATTTGCTTACAAGTCACCAGGCTCTTTCTGGGGAAAATTTGTGCTCTCAACAACGTCCAGAGTCCACCTTCCTGAGAATTACCTTTTTTCTACCTTTACTTGAAATGGAGAGAGAAAAATCTCAGATTCTCACCATAGCAGGAATATATGCTGCAGTGGATCTACTTTAGTGTATTTGCCACACCCCCAGTCTTTTCTGAAGGACACTATCCTGCACAGTACTTAGTGCTTAGGCCAACATTTGGCCTAACACCTTGTGACCTAGCATCTCCTGGCCAAAGCAGATTAGATCAAGGTACGCCCCCCAACCATGGAGGCTCATCAGCACACAGATGTGCAAACTATGGCCAAGAGACTAAGCCATTTAGTGGGAATTGAAACCCAAATTCATGATATAGGATTCACACAGAGGGGTCACAATGGACCACCTCAAGCCCATAGGACAATAGGACCCATGAGCAAGCAGAGGAAATTGACTGATGGAGAAAGGACAATTGGACAGTTGTGCAGAGAAATGCAAATAGAGACAGGAGAGGGGAAAGGGGGAGGGAAAGAGAGAGAGAAGACAGTTTAGAGGAATCCATTCATGGAGATATCTTGGATCCTGACAGTTGTTCATTTTTTTCCATGTTTATCCTTTTAATAACCTCCTTTTTCTTTGACCTGACTTGAGCGCATCAAGGTAACTTGTTTGACTAGAACAATTTATTTCCATAATTGTGTTATCAAACCGTGATGAGTGATTCCCTAGAAAACCATGCTCATATGAGCTCCTTCCTCTTTCTACCTACCTGTCAGATGCCTTGAGCTACAGACTTTGGGAAGAAGCTGTGAATAAATAACAGAGAGTTTGGCAAGATCAGCACTTTGCGAAGAAAGGAGACTAAAGTGAATCTTTGTGGCATTCTTCAGGTTTCTGTGAGGTTTGGAGGTTAGGGTAAGAGTCACCCACACAAAAATACATGCCAGACTGAAGAATTGTCCAGGCTACATGAGGAAATGAGGGAAGGTTTATTTCTTCAAGGACATCATGGGTGCTGATAAAAAAATTAGTTGACTTTCTTTTACTGCTGGGAAAGACACAACTAAATCATATCTTCATTGTCATCTTTCAACCCAGGACAGACACTGATCCCTTCCCACTATGGGATGTTGAGGCCTGAGTGACTTTTTTTTTTTTTGTAAAGATCTTTATTTATTTATGAGAGACAGAGAGAGGCAAAGACTTAGTCAGAGGGAGAAGCAGGCTCCCCACAGGGAGCCCAATGTGGGACTCACTCCCAGATCCTGGGATCATGACCTGAACCGAAGGCAGACGCTCAACCGCTAACCATCCAGGCGTCCCTGGATGAGACCCTTCTAAGCAAAGGTTAAGAGGCTCTGAGTACAAGAGCCCAGAGATATGAGCTGCAGTCACATGGAACCCAGAACCTTGATCTATTATCAAGACCAATAGATGTCCCCCACAAAAGGGGCAGTTGTCTTCACAGAGCTGCAAGGACCAAGAGACTTAGTCGACCAGCCTCCAAAGAAGGATGAATGGGAGGAGGGATTTGTGAGAGAATTTAGCCCCAAACCATGCTGTGGAAGGAGTAGCAGAGTGGCAGCTGGGAATATTGGGAGATTGGATCTCCAAGTGAGACAGGAGGTCTTGGCACTTGATGAGTCACAGTGCACCTTCTGTCCTCATTTCAGGAAAGGCTTGAAGCTATTTGAAGCTCCAAAGCCAGGAGCTGGAGGGTCAGAGAGTAGACCAGATCAGCTTATCTGTCCAAAGAATGAAGGTCTGTGGGACATCACAGGTCCTATGTGGAGACGTCCACATAGTGGAGGTCTAGTCTACTGGAGAAACACATCAAGGCCCCTGTAACCCATTCCCGTTATAGCGATTGGGGAGTGCCATCTTTCTTCCCATTTATCACCCAAGGAACAATAATGATTCTTCATTTTGATCTAGAAATAAGGAAAGGGCCACTGGGGACATTAATGGAACTTCTTCAAGAAGCAATACCTCTTAAGAAACCCTAAAGCAAGTGGCTCCCCCTGCTCTGTGGCCTCCTTGTGGCATAGTGATCCCAGCCTGGGTCCCAGGCTAAGTCCAAAACAGTCTCGCATTCAATTAAGAGAATTCATTTATGAGCAGGAGGCACCTCTGAAACCCGTGGAATGAATAAACTAATGAGGCACATCTACCCCAAATGCAGAAAGTTCCACCAGTGTTACTAAAAACTTCCAATCTTGAAAATTTATAACATGGGAAGCTATAATATATTGAATTGTCTTTATCTTCACCAAAACAAAGAAATTAGTGAGGCAATCAAATGAGATGAAGCCAAGACGGACAGTTCAAGTAGCCAACCAGCCGAATAATCTGGTGCACGTACTAGAATGTTATTATTTTTTTTATTTTTTATTTATTTATGATAGTCACACACAGAGAGAGAGAGAGGCGCAGAGACACAGGCAGAGGGAGAAGCAGGCTCCATGCACCGGGAGCCCGATGTGGGATTCGATCCCAGGTCTCCAGGATTGCGCCCTGGGCCAAAGGCAGGCGCCAAACCTCTGCGCCACCCAGGGATCCCTAGAATGTTATTAAATAAATTCCTGGTGAATTTCCTTTATTAAAGAGGAAGGAGTTGACAAAAGAAACACAAATTTCAGAAACCCAGGGGGTAGACCAGAAATGAGAGAGGGTCTGGAAGCCCTTAGCATCCTCTACTGGAGAGCTGGGGAGGGATCAGGTGACTGCACCCCTCAGCACCCACAGACAGCACCCCACAGTGCTCCCTGCCTGGCCTATCCATCTCTCTCTCTCCCTCACCCCGACCTAAGTAGCTCTGACTCTGATGGGGAGAAAACCGGCACTGGAAATTTCAGCGTCCCTGACCAATGAGAGTGGAGGGTCCCTTTGCAGAGACGAATCCCTGAGGTCAAAGGAAGGAAATGAGATCTGAACACAGCCACACTCGACGCCCAGAACATACCCGAGCACCCCCCCAACCCGGGACACAGCAGTAGCTCACTTGTCCAGGGAGGGGTACTGTGGGAAGCCTGTTCTTGGAGTAGGAGAGAGAATTTGCACTAATGGGAAGAGCTGGGTGCGCACACATGGCCCAATAGGGCAGGCCTTGCTCTTCAGAGAGGAGCGTCACAGAGTAATGCGGTGTCGGTCACCCGGGTTGGTCCCCTGAGCCAGCCCCAACGGACTCCAGTTTAAACTCATCAGGGCTGCCTGTGCACCTCCGTCAGCATGTGGCACAGATGGGAAAGCAGGTGCCCCTGGCCCTCAGATCACCAAAGGCCTGGATGAGGGCTGCCAGGACGAGGAGGGCCCCCCGTGCAATGCCCCGCCTGCCCATTGCGGGCAGTGGCTCTGGGGGTGGGGGTTGAGACCAACCTCTTCTGAGGAACCAGAAAGATGTCACATGAACAATTCAGCCTAGTTAGCTTCTAGGGGCAGAGTTTCCGGAAAATGAGTCCCATGATACCACGGGAAGAGGACTGCCCATCTTGCCACGCTGTGTAGTAGCAGACACTTCTGTTGCCGAGTGACGCCCTCTGGCAAACGCAGGGGAGAAAGTGTCCTTCATTAATGAGTGAAGGCAAAAATCAGACAAACGGAGACTGGACAATAAAACGATTCAAATGAAACAATAAAATAATCCAAGGAGAGAAAATACAGGCCCAGTCATTCACAGCACTTGAAAGTCATCCTTCTAAAATGCAAATCTGGTGACATCAGATCCTGTTTAGAATCATTGCTCGTTCTCCAGTCCCACGCACCGGCCTTAGCTCAGACCAGAACGAGGGAGCGCTAGGATGATTGCAGTAGTCTAACTGCCCTCAGCCTTACCTTGCCCCCTCCCCACGCCCTGCTTTCTGGAATCATACTTTGAACCTTTCTCGGGGGGTGGAACTGGCAGGGCTGAGGGTTTGGTACATCTGTTGACGGGCCACGGAAAACATCCCCCTGAACCCAAACTCATGATTTGTGCCAAGTGCTGCGCTAGGTACTTTCTTATGCTTCATTTCATTTTAATTTCACTGCCGCATCCCCTCCTGAGGCAAATGTCAGTGTCTGCATTTTGCAGACAAGGAAAACAAGACTCAGGAAAGGTACACAATATGCCAAAGCCACGTAGCCGTCAAGTGGGACAGGGATTCTGAACCTGGGCTTCCGGACACCCTGTCTCAGGGTGCGGGCCAGCAACAGCCTCTCCCTGCCCTGCCTCCCCTCCATCTGCAACACTAACTCATCCTGCCCCCCACACCCCTCCCCTGACCCCCCGGGTCTGTGAGCTAACCCAGGCTCACCTTCACCTTGCACCCTCCCTGGGCTCCTGCCCCTTCATCTCCCCTCCCCGGGGGCCCTCCCAGACCCCAGGACTGACCACTGCTCCGCTGCTCTTTGCCTGGGAAGAGATGAATAGACCCGTGTCCCTGTCTCACAGTACGTCTGAGGAAGTGGGTGGGGGCCCAGGCAGGGGCCCAGTGAACAGTGGCTGCTGTGACAGGACCTCAGGGCCCGGCAAAGCGCGGCCCCCTCACAATGCCTTGCATTCTGTCCCTTAATCATCCCCTGGCCTATCTGGCTGGCTCCGGCCATTGAAATCCTGTAACACCCAGTGATAAAGAGCCATTGTGCTTCTTCCCGGGACAGGACAGGACCCGGCTGGCCTTCCCGGCGCAGCTCCCAGCTCCGCCCTGCTCCCCGGCCTCTCGCGTCTCTAACCCGCCCCCGCAGCGCCGCGCAGGGGCCTGTGTCCTTCCTTGGACTCGGGGTCCTCAGGCCGGGTGGTAATGGGGCGGCGGGGCCGGGTCCCCTCGCGGTCGGAGCCCTGGAAGCAGGGAGCGGGGTGGCCCCGTAGGCCAGGGCTTCTCCACGGGGCCGCGGGCTGCCTAGGAGTGGCCTGGGGTCGGGACACCCCACGGGCTGGGACTGCGCCCCGACGCTGCCTCAAGGCCCAGAGGCCTGCCCGGCCCCCGCGGCGGGGTGACGCCCTGTGCGGGGAGGGGGGCGCCCAGCTGTCCCCGCAGCGACACCCCGACATCCCGGGGGAGCAGCAGGGCCCAGCCCCGGGGAGGGAGCCGAAGAGGATGAGAGGAATCATCAGAGCGGCTCACGGGGATTCCAGAATGAGTTCACAGGGGCCCCCAGGTGGCCCCGCGGTGGAGCACCTGCCTTCAGGCCCGGGTGTGACCCCGGGGTCGCGGGATCGAGTCCCGCATCGGGCTCCTGCAGGGGGCCTGCTTCTCCCTCTGCCTGTGGCTCTGCCTCTCATCAATAAATACATTTAAAACTTAAAAAAAAAAAAAAAAAAAAAGAGTTCACAGATGGCAGACCCGGGCCTCATCCCTCTCAATCTCTCCTTCGTCCCCGTGTCCCCTCCAGGCGGCCCGCTGTGCCACTCCCTGGGGACGAAGCCAGGGAGGACGTGGGCCAGCCGCCTTCCCAGGCCCCGCTGGGGTCGCCGCGGGCGCAGGTGGCCCCGTGCCCGGTGCCAAGCGCTTCGAGGGCCCGCGACAGCTCGGGGTGGCCGGGCCGGGCTGGGTCCGCAGCCCCGGGGCCCTGGAGAGCGCGCACCTGCCACCTGGAGGCGCGGCCCGGCCAGGGCTCTGCAGACACGCCGGCCCCCAGCGGCCCTGAAGCCCAGGAGCCCTGCGGGAAGCTGCGGGTCCCACCAAACACCACCACCCTTGGGCACCCAAAAAGGGGGCTAACGATCGGCAGCCCGATGCCAAAACTAGAAGCGCGGCAACCCCAGTTGTGCCTATAAACCTGTACCTACACACTTTGTAATATGCAATAAGCAGTGTAACTCGAATTTTGTAACTACACACAGGTATTAGACACACAGACACTAGGTGGTAGGATGATCGGATTATAGGGTCTTCTAATTCTTCCTTTCTCAATGTTCTAGATTTTTCTACAATAAACAGATATTTCTTTTGTAATGAATAATGAATATGTGCACACTAGGGAGCAGATTATGACCTATTTGGTGTGGGTGTCCCCAAAACATACTGCCTCCCAGAGAGAGGTGCTGTTCCTTCCTTCTGGAGAGTTCCCAGATGTCTGCTTCCCTGTA
The DNA here is from genome assembly GCF_011100685.1 of Canis lupus familiaris. Classification (NCBI taxonomy): domain Eukaryota; kingdom Metazoa; phylum Chordata; class Mammalia; order Carnivora; family Canidae; genus Canis; species Canis lupus. The sequence goes on from NC_049235.1 coordinate 46,726,341, forward strand.
CTCTATTTGTTCTGATGGGTGGACTGCCTGGCTGGTGTCTGTGAATGAGCACACATTTCACTACCTTAAATAAATATATCCACCTTTTGTTTCTAACAGAAGTTAAGGAGGAGATCAGGGACCTGGGTGTGCATTCAGGACAGGGCTCCAGTCAGCAGGAAATGGGAGGACTGAGCAGGGAAACTGAGGCTAAAACCAACGTGGTGGTGAGGAGGGGCAGCTGTGACTATGGGGAGGCTCCTGAGGCTCCCCCAGACCTACTGAGGCCAGAGCTGGCTCTGCTATGGTTCACATTGGGACAGGAAGTGGGAGGAACTGGCTTGAGCCCAGCTTTACTACTTCCTGGCTGTGTTTCACGTTGGTTGCCCAGATGAAATGTTTTTTATCTCCATTTCCTCACCTGCACACCGGAAATAGCAAAACCCACCTCAAAGTCCCAATGATGGTGATGATGACTTAGAAGAAGCCCAGTGTGGTATCTGACACACAGACGGCCCTCAGGGAATGCCCCCTCCCTGCCACCAAGATGGGCTTACGTAGTGGGTGAGCCTGAGATTGCCTGGCACCAAGGGTTCTCTGGGAGAGCCGGGAAGAGAAGGGCCCAGCAAAACCCAACGGAAGAAGGGTTGCCATGACCTTGCTTCTGCACAGCTGTCCTGGGGAAGGCTCAAAGAGCTCACTGAGAAGCCCGGGCATTGTAGAGGCTCTTTCCTCATCACACTTGTGCTCTCACAACCAGAAGATGGGGACGACCTTGGGCTCCCTTGTCCCTGTGTGTCTGGCAGGTAGCACTGGTCTAGAGGCAACAAGCAGCTGGGGCCAGAGAGGCCGTGAAGCAACACACTTGTATTCTAGTTCTGGTCTCATCACTTTCAAGCTGGGCAAGGGACTTCATTGTTCTGTGCCTCAGTGTCCCCATTTGTACAATGAGGCTAAATAGCACCTTCTCCAGGAAGCTGCCATGTCCCTGGCCCAGAGCAGAATGTAGATGTTCAACCAAATATTTTCCTGCCGGACTCCTTTGCTGGAAATTCCTGCAGATTTGATTTCAGTTAAGTCTCCAGGGCATTAAGTATCTCTTCCACTTACTTATGAGGGGTATAGACATTCCTCACTATATAAGCACAAAATTCAGGAGCCTTCCCCTGGCCAAGCCTCAGCCTTGTGAGGGTCTTCCAGCCAGGGTCCTCAGGGCTTGAGCCCACTTCCCAGACAGCCTCTGCCACTGGAAAATATAAAGTAGCTGTCCTGTCAGGTGATGGGAAGAGGGCTGTCTTGTCATCCTTTCTCCGACACAGGCACCCACCCCCACCCAGAGCATTTGGTTCTGGGGTCTGTTGCTATGTTAAAATGTACCCAGGATTTATTTTAATCAAGTCCAGCAAAACATGCAAACACAGTTATGACTATCATGAAAGAAGAAGTTTATATAGTTTATTCAGATCCCAAGAAACAGGAGACACACCACACCATGCAGGACCACATACAGAAGCAGCAGGGTCAGTCAGGAGGCAAAAAGGTAAGAGGGGAGAGCGTGGCCCAGAGCATTTATTGGGGTTTTCCTGGGAAAGAAAGCTCAAGGCAAGGAAGGTATACTGAATAGTTTAGGATTTGGTATTTTGAATAATCTCAGCAGGCTCTATGCCGTAAGGATGGTCCCTAGTTGTCCTTAAACTTGGTCCTGGGTGATTTAGGGCAAGGGGACTACTGGCTTGGTGTGGGAGAGTTTAATGAAGGTGATGGTTGAGGGTATGGGCTCCAGATATGTTGGTTATACACTCTCAGGGGAGTCATTTGCTCTCCAGAGGAATTAGCTAGCCCAGGGAGGGGCCGTAACTACAGAATAAGGCCCTAAATGCCAGATATCGAGAATGTTCTTGAACAGAACACTTCAAAAATATGGGCAATACAGAAAAATTTTTAAATATAGCAAATCAACCCTCAAAAATGTCACTCAAGTCTTCAAAGGACACAGTAAAATCAATCGCAGGGTAAGAAGGTTTATATATTCTGGACAATTTTGTGAGGTAGACACTGACTTCAATGCTCTTCTACCCTCCTTTATACATGATGGTCATCGTAATTTTAACACCAACTTTTACAAAGCACATTCTTTTACACATTTTACTTCATTTAATTTCCATAACCATTCTATAAGATAAGCTTTCTGTCCCCATTTGATTCACAAAGAATCAGGCTGCGAGGGTGTCTGGGAGTCAGAGGAGTGAAAAATAAGGGGCAGGCTAACACGGGTGGCAGGTGTGAAGCTCTTCGAAAGGGTAGGTGGCATTATCCTCATTTTACAGGTGAGGGATTCAGAGGCTCAGAGAAGTTCTGTGGCCCTGTCAAAGCTGGAAGCTGAAATGTCTCCGGGTTGGGCACTGAAACCACATTGGTTTGCTCTAAAAACTCATGTCCCTCCCACTTATTCATTGATTCAGCCTATCGTGTTGGATTTCCCTATGTTCCGGACACTCTTCTAAATGCTGGGATCCTCCTGAGGCCAGGATCAATCTTACCCAGCGTGCAGCCTGGGCTGGGTGCTGAAGCTGTTCCCTTGTTGATAATAATCCCCACAGGGCACCGGGGCAGGGGGCGGGAGTCGCCCTCCTTTGTACAGGCCACTGCTGGACCCTTCACTGGCCACCTTCTCCTCCTCTAAGCCAGCAGTCTGATGGCCACTCCAACCAGATCTCAACGGTATCAGAAGACATGGCAGAGAGGAGCCCAGAAAAAAAAAAAAAAAGGGCTTTCTTTCCTCAGAAAGGAGTGACAGCATTTGTTTTTTGTTGTTGTTGTTTTGGTTGTTTTTATTTTTTTTTTACATTTTTTAATTTAAATTTAATTTGCATTCGTTACTAATACCAAGATTCAAAGATTCTTTACTTCTCTTCTTCAATTCTGCCTGAGGGGTTGTAAAGAGAAGATTTTTTTTTTTTTTTTTTTTGGAAAGGAGGAAGTCACTAGAAAGTTCCCTTGCTCTTCGGAGGGAGCCAGAGGAAAAGACTGATGTCTGGACACAGCCAGTGCCCAGTGCCATCACTGAGCCACCAAGTCAGCTGTCCCTGAAGCTGCTTACCTCCCCACCTCCTGTTACCCAAAATAGTAAAGTCCCTGTTTAAACCAGCATCAGACGGGGTCTCTATTTCTTAAAGGCAAACATATTTTAACTGATGCATAAGTTTTATTTTTAGTGTCATAAAGATTATTTGCAACCTCACAGAAGCAAAGTTATTGATGCCTTATACTTGGATCAAAGGTATCTTTTTAAGTAAGTGTTTCACTGGAATGCAGCATTCATGAAAATGTGTGCAGATCCTACATGTATAGTTTGATTAATTATGATACTGGGAACACACCCAACCTGGGTTGGACCTGGAAGACTGGGGAAAATCTGGAGAAACGGAAGTTAAAGGCCAGCCAGTCATGTTAGGAGAAAGGAGCAACATGAATCAAAGTCCCAAGGTAGGTCTTTGTGAGGCAGACTGGAGAGGATATGAGAATCCAGGTTGGACAAACATAGGTCATTAAGATATAGAAGGAATGTCCATTCAGACTCATTCATTATGTGAGTTCTAATAGACCGCTCCTGTTTATGGACCCAACAGTCAGGGGAGCTGGATACCTATTAGGAGTAAAAAGAGGAGGAATCCAAGAAACACCAAATCTAAAGTGAAGAGCAACTTAGAAAACCATGGTTAGAGTGCATATCTGTATTTCCTTGCTCTGTCAGCTGAGCGGAACTAGAAGCAATGACCCACTAGTAGCAATGAGCACATTGTGATTTCTAATACCATCCTCTAATAATAATAATTTTTAAAAAGCCAGGGCTCCTGAGAGAAGTGGCTGATTCTAGAACCAGGACAGGAAATACACAAGATGAACCTAGAGCATCTCACAGTGCTAGAAATAAGGAAGTCCTTGGGAAGGAAGAAAATCCCGCAGTGATGAGGCTATGCTAATGGGAGACAAGAGCCAACTCATAGAGCCCCCATGGCCACGCTGGAATAATTTGAGCAACAAGATAAATCGTGTTGGATCATAATTCACAGTACAAAATAAATATCCATGACTGCGTTCTCAGAAAAATGATTGAATAAATTAATAAATAGGAAAGAAGAGACAAATCTCCCTTGCAGAAGAATTCTAAACAATGCATGTAGATATTTCCCACCCCAAGGGTTTGCAGTATAATGCCCATCTCTTAGGTGTGGGCTGCAGAAGGCGACTTCCTTCCAGAGAGCACAGTAGGAAATGGGGAAGGGAAGAGTAATTTTGCAGTAGAGGAAGCTGACAAACTACCTCAGCCAGGTGGTCAAGATCGGCGTCTGCAGTCATAAATCATATCGATAGCATGCACCCTTGATATGATGAAATGAAAATCCATTTTACCTCTGTGTCTTCCTCCAAAAATTACATAACCCCAGTGTAATCATGAGAAAACCATCAGACAAATCCTAACAGAAGGGCATTCTGCAAAATACCTCAGCAGTACTCCTCAAAACTATCAAGGTCATCAAAAGCAAGGAAAGCCCGAGAAACTATTACAGCCAAGAGGAGCTAAGCAGGCATGGCAATGGTCTTAATTTCCTAGGGCTTCTGTAACAAATCGCCCCAAAATGAGGGGGCTTAAAATAACAAAAATTTATTCGGATCCTTCTTACCTCTTCTAGTTTCTGGTAGCCCCAGGCATTCCTCGGTTTGTGGATGCAACGCTCCAGTCTCTGTCTCTACTGTCACATGACCATCTTCTCCCCATGAGTTTTCTTCCCTTCTTAAAAGGACACCAGTCATGTTGGATTAGGGGCCATCCTGCTCCAGCATGCCTTCATCTTAACTCATTACGTCTGCATCCACCCCATTCCCAAATAAAGTCACATTCACAGGGCAGCCCGGGGGGCTCAGCGGTTTAGCGCTGACTTTGGCCCAGGGCGTGATCCTGGAGACCCAGGATCGAGTCCCGCATCAGGCTCCCTGCATGGAGCCTGCTTCTCCCTCTGCCTGTGTCTCTGCCTCTCTCTCTCTCTGTCTCTCTCTCTGTATCTCCCATGAATAAATAAATAAAATCCTAAAAAAAAAAAAAAAAGTCATATTCACAGGCACCAGGGATTAGGACTTCATTGTATCTTTTTGAGGGATGTAATTTAACCCATAGCAATCTCCACACCAATTGTTATCCCCATTTTATAGTTGAGAAGCCAGGACTTGGGAGAGAGAAAGTAACTTGCTCAACAGCACAAGACTAACAGAGCACCAGAGTCAGGTTTCTGACCCAGGTCTGCCTGGTTCTCAAGCTTGGGTTTCTACACTACAGTATACAGTCTTTTCCACAGTAGGCGTGTGCCTCTGCCCTCACTGTCCGTCCTCTTTTAAGTTACAAATGAGCCAACTGAGGTCTAGGAAGGGGTAGCGATTTGCTCAATGTCATACAGAGAAAAAACAGGCAGCAAATGTTGAGATGGGGACTTTTCAATCGGAGAAGGACAAACATTGTATGTTCTCATTCATTTGGGGAATATAAATAATAGTGAAAGGGAATAGAAGGGAAGGGAGAAGAAATGGGTAGGAAATATCAGAAAGGGAGACTGAACATGAAGACTCCTAACTCTGGGAAACGAACTAGGGGTGGTGGAAGGGGAGGAGGGTGGGGGTGGGGGTGACTGGGTGACGGGCACTGAGGGGGGCACTTGACGGGATGAGCACTGGGTGTTATTCTGTATGTTGGCAAATTGAACACCAACAAAAAACAAATTTATTATTAAAAAAAAGAGATGGGGACTTTTAATTAAGGTATATCAATTCAAAAATGCTTATTCAAAATCTGACCAGATTTGAATGGTGGGAGGGAGTGGTGGGGTGGGGAGGGAGAGGAGCTCTGGGGATTGAAAGGCTCTAGACCTGAAGGCCCCATGTTTATAAGAAAAGAGGTGTCCACAGCACTGGCTCTTCAGTTGCTTCTGCAGCCTCTCCTCCCATGCTACTCTCTCTAAATAGTGACCTCAAAGGGAAAAGAACAAAAGAAAAGAAATTCTTAGAACAGGTCATCTGTCTCCTATCATCTGTCCAGAATTTGGGCCATTGTGGGTTTCATGGTGCCCTCAAAAAAAAAAAAAAAAAAAAAAAAAAAAAAAACCCAGACTGCAGATCCATAGACACCTGCTCTGTCTTCTTTGCCTAGGAAAGTTCTATGCATTTTTCTCTAAGAATGTCAGGAGTTATCGGCATCCTTTCCAGGACTGATTTCACAAAGGCTGCACCTATGATGAAAGAGAGGCTAGAAATGGCACTGCAGTCACTTATCTCCCTTCCTTGCCGACGGCCATGAGCCAGGCTTTTAAGGTGGTGTCATGGGTTGAGAAATGTTCACCCAAATATATCAGATTCTAACCTTTGGAACTTGTAAATGTTATAAAGAAAAAAGGTTCTTTATAGATGTGATGAAGTTAGGGATCTTGACATGGGTAGATTATCCTGGATTATCAGGGTGGGCTCCAAATGCAATCACAGGTGCTCCGAGAAGGGAGCACCGCAGGAGGTCACACACAGAGAAGGGGAGAAGGCAGGCGATGTGACCACAGAGGCAGAGACTGAAGTAGCACAAGTCAGGGAAAGCCAGCTGCCACCACCAAGAGGCAAGGAACAGATTCTCCCCAAATCCTCCAGAGGGAGTGGAGTCCTACTGACACCTTGATTTCCACCCACTGATACAGATTTCAGACTTCTGGTCTCCAGAATCATGAGAGAATAAACTTCTATTGCTTTAAGCTACTGGGTTTTTGAGCATTTGTTACAGCAGCCTCGGGAAAATAATACAGAGGATAGAAGATTTCTTCCATTAGGAAGTGGGAGAGCTCTCTACAGCAAATATAAGTTTCCTGATTTATACTAATCCCTGCGGGAGTGAGATGCTGTCCAGTGATGCCTTGTGCACACCTGCGAAGACAATGAGGTCCATCTGATTAGGGGAGAAGTTAGGGCTACAAGAAACCCATATGTAGGGTAAATTACTTCATTTTTCAGATGAGGAAAAGAAGATCAAAGGTTGTTATTTAACTTGCCCAAGAGCAGCTACCCAGTTCCTAATGAGTAGAGCTACTTTAGGTCTCCAGACCTAGGGCACAGTGCACGCGCACACACACACACACACACACACACAAATAGGTCATGATGACAAAACACATTCAATGAAATAATGACAGAAATAGGGAAAAAAGAATCAGGATCTGGGGAAACTATAATTAAAAGATTAAGATCAAAGGAGGGAAAAAAACTAACAAAATACACAGAACCCCTCAGGGCCAACATAGTTAAGCTTCAAAATAGACGAAAGAAAGGGAGGAAGAAGGGAGGGAGAGAGAAAGTCAGAGAAAAAGAAAGATGTTTGCATGGGAAGTGGAGGGAGATCCTTCCCTGAGGGATTTTTTTTTTTTTTAACAAGTGTGGGTTGTGTTGAGAAAGATTAGGGGAGCAAATAGAAAGAGAAAGCCTGGGGACAGTGGGAATCCGCACAGGGCACCTCGGAATCTGCAGAGGTCCCCTCCCAAAGGCCAGAAGAGCTGCCCGAAGGCGAGCCCCAGGCTGACCCCTTTCCCTGCCTCCTTTACTGGGTGACTTGGACAGCGGCCGAGCACCCCCAGAACACACGCGGCCCGTATTGTCCCTCCGGCTCCCCCAGGGCCCTGTTTCCCAAATCTGCCTGGACTGGACCGTCTGCAGACACCGCTCGTTCATGGCCCAGGCCCATTGAGCCCCTGGAAGGGTTCTCCTTCCCCCCGGGAAGCTCTAGGGAGGGCTAAGGTGCGACAGGGACCCCCAGGGGCAGCAGGCAATTCGCAGACACCGGTCATCAGCCGGCCTGTGTTGGGGTGCTTCAGCCTCTCTGTGCCCATCCCAGCTGCTGCCACCTTCAGCGGAGGCCTTGCCAGCACCACTCCCCCAAAAGGGTTCCTCATTCATCTTCAAATCCTTGCAAGGAAAGTCTCTCCATGGGACACCCCCACTTACGACAGATCTCTCTGGTTCCCCGAGTTGTCCCAATGAGTGTGCTTCCTCTCCGCCCCTGCTCATCACGCCCAACGCTCCGCTCACAGGACAGAAGGAAGCACTTGGGCCTCATCCGTCTTCACACTTGCTGCCCTGAAATTCCATCTTGGCTTCAAGAAATGGCATAACACCTGCGTTTCTGTTACAGCATTGACGTACTCAGCTTTACAAAACTTGTAGGACCATGATGGGATTTCTGGGGGAGATGTTCCATTGGGGAAGGCCACAAGGAGAGGCATCATGTGGCTAAGAGCACCCCAGGTTAGACCCCAGTTGCACCAGTAATTTAAGAAAAAGAAGGCAGAGGAGGGGCTGCAGAGTCACTCATCAACAGGTCAGACGGGCGGGGTGCAGGAGAGAGGTCATGGGGAGCAGCTAGGATGGGCCTAGAGAAGCAAGTGGAGCCAGAGCTGCTGACGCCACCACACTGGAGGAGGCATTGCAGGGCAGGGCGGGGTAGGGCTTGTGCGTGGTCTCCCCACCACACGAGGAGCCAACCTGCTCTTCTCAGAATCTTGGGCCTTACAGGGTCAAAGGGACCCCACAGATGTGGTTAAGTGCAGGATCTTGGGATGAAGAGATTATGCTGAATTATACAGAGCGGCCTAGTGTAATCGTGGGGCCCTTGTAAGTGGGAGGCAGGTGGCTCGGGGTTGGTAGTAGAGGCAAGAGGTTACAGAGGGTGGAATACAGGTGGTATCTAGACTCTGAAAAGACAAGGAAATAGATTCCCTCCCAAAGCATCTCGAATGGACACGGCCCTGCCATCTCTTGCTTTTAGACTTCTGACTTCCAGAACCTAGAAGAATAGGTATGTGTTGTTGTAAAGCTACTGAGGTTAGGGTAACTTGTTACGGAGGCAACAGGAAAGGAATACGCTCTCCCATAGTGCAGGGGCGGGGGGCACGTGGGCAGCTTTGGACTTGCCCCAAAACTCGGGGGTCCAGATCTGCTACAAATGGCACCATCAGGACTTCCTCGGGTTCCTGCCCTGTCCCTGGGTCATTCACCTACTTGGAAGGGTGCTATTTATGCTGCCAGCAAGGTTATCTGTGAAGGTGGTAAGGTCGGTGCCCACCCAGAGCCCTGAGGAATCCTCTTCCCAGTTAACAGCCTGGCATTTATTAGGGCCGTTGTACCTGTCCCCCAGCCTATTAACAGAAGCACGACCTGTCCTAACGCTGTCACTGTGCAGACACTCGGGCTTGCTCCCAGCTAGAGCAAAAGGAGCCAGGGAAAGTGAGTTTAGGCAGGCCACGGCATGCAAAGAAAGCACTGCTGCAGCCCAGACAGCCCACGGGGCCAACACCAGGGACGCCAATGTTGTGCCAACGGCCCCTGCCAACCGCGCCTGGCGTCCCGGATGCTTGCAAATTGAAGGCGAAGACACAGGAGACCTCTGGCTGCCCGCAGCCTCCAGTTCTCCACTCTGTGCGTCCCAATCCCTTAATAAAAGTGATTTTCAAGCTACGTCCCTGCAGAGCATTAGCATGAGAGAGCTCTGGCTGTACCATCCTGATTCTTTCATTTGAGGCACATGCTCATTATAGACTCTTTTTCAAATAAATCATATTCCTGGCTGCAAAGGAGAATATTTCTCTGGGCTCACGTGACAGCCCAACAAGAAACAACAGCACCACGGTCCCTAGAGCCTTACTATCAAAAGCTGGCAAGTGTCAGGATTACACCTATGTTCCTACTGTGATCCTAAAATAACACCACTGATCCACAGGTGCGTTTTCTATAAGGAATATTAATTTGCACACACCTGCCCTACTTGAAAGGGACTGGAATATTAAGCTGCAGGACAGCAGGGGCAGGACCGCCACCCAGGCAGTCGCCCCAGGCAGAGGTGACCTGGCGCCACAACACAGAGACTTCTGATTCCTACACCAGTGCTCTCCCCATTACCCACCCTGTACCATTAGTGGTAACCCCGATACTTGTGCTAGCGGCCCCCAACCTCCAACATGCCTCCTAAGGGTAAGTGAAACTCTTCAACAGGCTGCCTAACTCATGTTAATAATTTTTCTTACCTAATTTTCTAAGTTGGTACAAAGGAGCACAAAATGGTCATTGATTGGGCACAGCCCAGGGCACTCGTGCATGCAAGCACACCCTGCTCCCTGGGGTGGGCACACCGGGGCAGGACCTCCAACTCTGCAGGCCCAGCCAAGGGTCCCTTCTCTTATACTTCCATTCTGCCTGTAACTGGGTAGGAAATCTAGGCTGGTGTCTTGAATTTTATGGGAAAGGGAATGAAGTCTCTCTTAGATTCCTAACTTTGTCCTGGGAGGTATTGCATCTGGGGCTTAATGAAGAAGCACATGGATTTTGATTTAGCTACTAATCCTTGTGTGTAAACCCCTCACTGGTAACCACACAGGAAGGCAGGTGTGATTGAGCTCAGACTCCCACAGCTCAGGAAATAATGTCATGGAGGTCCTATGGTGGGCCTTGATGAAAAAGGAACTATAACTGAAGGGAACTCACAGATCTTGAGCTGTCCACAATTAATTCTCTTAAAATCATATCATGGTGTTTGGGCATTATCTGAATGACTTGCAACTTGGTTTTGATTTGATTTAGGTAAATGCATTTGATTTAGGGTTGAGTTATGGGACAAGGGTGATCCTTCATGGTTGGAAGCATAATGACCCCAAAGACGTCCACAGCTTAATCCCCAAACTTATGAGAATGGTAGGTTACATGGCAAAGGGGAATTAAGGCTACGGATAGAACTATGGTTGCTAATTAGATGACCTGAAAATAAGAATGTTGTCCTGGTTTATCCAGATAGATCCAACGTAATCGGTCCTTAAGTGAAAGAGGCAGAACCAGACACCTGGCACCTGAGAACTTGGAGAACTTGGCCTGCTGTTGCTGCCTTTGAAAATGAAAGATGGGAGCAACAAGTCAAGAAATGGTGGTTTCTAGAAGCTAGAAAGGCAAGAAAGTGGATTCTGCCCTGGAACCTCCACAGAGAACACAGGCTTGCTGACATCTTGATTTTAGCCCAGTGACACCCATTTCAGACTCCTGACCTCCAGAACTGTAAGATAAAAATTGTGTGTTGTTTTAAGCCATTGTGCTTGAGGAAAATTGTTATAGCATCAATAGAAAGCCCTTTCAACCTTTGTTTCTCAGCTTCAGTACTATTGACATTTGGGGCTGGAAAATTCTGTTGTTGGAGCAGTCCTATGAATTGTAGGATATTTAGTAGGATTCCTTGCCTCTACCTAGTAGATGCCAGTAGGGTCCCTTCCTCAAGTTGTAACAACCAAGAATGTCCCCAGACATTGCCTGAGTGGGAGAGAAGGGGGAAAATTACCCCTGGCTCAGAACCACTGCTCTGAACCCACCATGATTATTCATTCTAATATGCACTTTGTCCTCATACACATTGAATCTGTTCACTGACCTTTTCTATATGGATGCTTCTGGATGAGGCCTTTGATGTCAGCTGAAAAGTAAGCACCTAGGGAGGTACTACACAAAGCTCTCATCCATCTCTGACACTTCGGAATGAGTTCCCATTATTTCAAGCAAGCTGACTTGATGGGGAGAGAGAAAGGGATCTGAACGTGCTTTTAAGTAAAGAGAAGGACATTGAACTAAGATCCAGATGGGTGCAAGACAGACTTTGCCTACTCCATGCAATGCTCTTTTTCATTTAAGCTGGGCCAGAGTATGCGCATGAGTAAGACGCAGTTTCTGCTCTCAGGACCTCACTGTCTCATGAGGGAGATAGCATACAATTTTTTAAATTCTCAATAGAAATTATAAGGACTATAAACACACCATGATCATATATCCTGAATCAAGTATCCATGGTCCAGACACAAGCTGTGGGAAAGTATAACCATAAGATCAAATATTTTAAATCAAGACTACCTCGGAACATGTAGCAATACCACCTGTAAAAGGCATATGTAAATTGCTGCTAGAAGCTTCCAGGGCAGGGACCTACATATGGGCAAGAGGAGGAGGAAGGAACCACAACCTATGCAGGAGAAACACATGCATAAAGGTGCAGGCAAGGAAAGCATATGGCACACTATTTGGAATCAACCAGCAATTCCGGATCGATGTAGCTAGTTGAAGATAACTCCAAATATGCATCGTTAAACTTCAAATAAATAGATAAAACAGGAGTGATTTTAATTTAAAAATATACTATGGGTCAAGAAACTCTTCAAGGGTGAGCAACAAGGATTTAACCAAGATTCCCCTCTCTCCCTAATCCCCCGTGGTGTAACTGTGGGCAAGGTATGTCCCTGCACCTATTTCCAATCTATAAAATGAGAATAATAATGTCTGCCCTCAGGTTCACTGAAGGAGTTGCGTATCCATGTGATGCCCTTGGCAGAGTGTCTGGACTGTGGCAAGTGCTCTAGAGTCGTTCTTATTAATATTATTGGAAGTAGTATTGTTAGCACTCAGATAATGGCACCAAGGCACTGGCATCTGGGGCAGGCACCTGCTAGAGCACCTGAAGGACAGCCATCCTCCCTGGCAATCGGGGAAGGGTGACCGTGTTGACCCCCTCACCTGCTGGCTCTGAGGAGCAGACCAGAAGGCCTTGCACTTATGACTCAAGGGTCCTTCTACAGAGCAACAGCTGGGGACATCATAACCTTCAGCCCTGACGGACATCAGGGAGGAGTGGGGGCCTGTCGTGAGCCAGGGGTGCAAATGCCTTTGGAAAAAGAGTCTCCCCTGAGCTCCAGACAATTGTCACATGAGAATGTTAGCAGATCTCATTCTGAAAGAGAAGACGGGAATCAGAAATTCTGTGGGGAAATTCCCAGTATTAAAACACAAAGCAAGACAAACCAGCTCATTGGTCTGGAAGCCAGATTCAGCCTGGGGGCCTCTCTTGTGACACTCCAGGTTAGAGACTTGTGTAAAACTCTTTCTTGCCATATCCTTTGATATGAGAGCACCACCGGCAGGAAGTCAGGGTACTTCTCTTGTAAGACTCCGGGGAACCCCAGAGGAAGAAATTATTTGTGACTTTCTTTGGAAGAATCTATATATTGATTCCAGGAGTGTTACTACTTTAACACCACTTTACTGCCACTTTTACTGCCTCAGCTGGCAGCTTGCCAACCTCTTCAAGGCCAGGAGGATGGGAGTCCCTTGCTATCTCCTCACCCTCACCACCAATCCCTGACCAAGTCTGAGAGAATGGATCACACCAGTATCTCATAGCTCTGTCGCTCCCGCCAACATTTAAGCAGTGCCATCCTATGGCTGAAGCCCTGTCAATGCTTCCTAACAGATTCTCATGTCCCCACCTGACCAGGTCCTCCTGCACACATCGCTCTAGGAGGTTACCATTCCAAGCACACGTTGTGTGAGCTTGTGCCACTGCCTTGCTTGGAACCACTCAAAGACACGCCATCGCTAGCAAGTCAAAATCTGAGCTCCTTGGCATGAGGTATACATCCAGGGGGTGGTGAATACTGCATGCGCCTGAGTGTTGGAGGCAAGGGAGGTGGGAACTGCAGGGAGGGTCCATACTGTGAAGAGCCTCAAACATCACACTGGGTTGCTGGCTGCCTTACATAGGCCATGTGGAGCTATGGAAGGTTAGAAGCAAGGACGAGCCCTGTGGGGTCTAAATTTTGTAAATCTCAACGCTCCCTTTGCTACTTCCATGGCACTTAGCACAGTTTGTAATTACTTCACTGACATTTATTTTTTTTTTCCACGTCTTCCATTAAACTTCAAACTATGAGAGGAAAAAAACCCCACAACAACCCACGTGTGCTTTGTTGACATCTATTTCTCTACTACCCTGTAGGTACCTGGAACATAATAGCAATCCAATAAAAGGTTGTTGAATAAATAAGTCAATGATGAATGCAGAAATGAATGAGTATAATTAACACAAAATTAACTCTAGGCCCCATCCAATCCATATTTCACCATTCCTGTCTGTATGTAAGATCCTTCAGAAATGTGTCAAGATAAAATGCATATTCTGGTGAAGCTTTGCAATGCAGGGTGCAGTGGCAGCGATTAGACATTAATGATGTGCATTTTTATTGAATAAAGCAAAATGCAGAGCAGCAACTAGTAAGTAATTAGAGGAATAAGACTGTCAAGTGTGCTCATATGCCACAGTTAATTGAAAAATCTGCTTAGTGTTACCAGAAGCATAAACACCAAGATTTGGTATTCAATTTGGCCTATGTGCATGAAAGATCAAGAGAATGAGCAACAGCCTTTATTCAGGTATGCCTTCTTTTAACTCATATTAATCACGTTCTTGAACAATTTGGACATACTCTGAAATGTTACCGGGCATCTTCTCTGGGTAGTGACATTTTCTTGATTTTCCAAACTTTTAGTAAGAAATACACATTACGTTAAAAATCAGAAAAATGATAAAACCTTAAGAAAAGATTCCTAGGAAAGAAATCAATATATTGCGAGTCATCTATGGTCCCATAAGTTTTCAAGTATTTTTTAAACCCTTTCAATAGCATTTTGGTCCTTGGAATAATGACTTTTTAGAGTAGGTAGGAATCTTGCAAGATCATCTCATAAAACTCATGTTTCACAGGTACATTTTTGACTACACAGTGTCCCTCCCCCACTATGTGTGATTCTAGCACAACTGTCAGTCATGGAGACTGGGGGATGGAAGGCAGTGTGGAGAGGCTGAAAAACAAGATCCAAACCAAATAATCAGAGTCATTTAGATCATTTCCCTGGAAACAGTATTGAATCTGGCAGCATTCACATGACTCGGGCAGCCATTCAGATTACTTCTGTTGGGGAGAGGATTATTCTCTTTGTCTTGGCCCTCAAGTCAAGGGAAGACATGGATTTGGAATGATCATTCAAACGTTGAGTAATAGATGTTCCTGGCCCAATTCCTTGGCCTTTCCAGAAATGTGTTAAGCTAATTAATAACCCTTTTTGCTGAAGGCTTCCATTTCTTTTCTGTCACATACGTCAGAAAGAATCCTTAATGAATCACCACCCATAATGAATACTATTTATCTTACTTTGTTTTATTTTATTTTATTTTATTTTATTTTATTTTATTTTATTATTTTAGAAAGGTAGACTGCCACATTCAGTGCCTCCTGTGGATATGTCTGGAGTTTTAGAAGCTTGCCTATGCTATGTTCTTCCATAAATGGGCTTTGAGAGCTTGGTTAGAGGTTCTAACAGGAGAGCAGAGCTACTCACATTGTCTTGACTGAGTAACAGTTTTCCTGTATGAGTGCTGTTGTTTTCTTCAATCAAGCACACAGCTTTGGGATGTATGTGCATGCAGCAGTAAGGAAGGAAGGGGACACCTGCCTGGCCAACCAGAGCAGCCAAATCAATCCTGGCATGAGTGGGGTGACAGATGTCCCAGCCAGATCACCCTCTCAACCTGTCCTCTTTATTAAGACTCCAAGTATGAGGACTCCAACATATTCCTGGGTCTCCTATTTTAATGATTTTTCTGTTTTTTCTAATAGTGGGAGTTAAAAAAATCATTTCTTATGTTCAAATTAAACTTTCTACTATAATTTTAAGTTAAAGAGTTCTACTTCCATCTGAGATAGAGTCACAGGAGCTAGATTTATCCTCCTTGTGAAATGACAACAACAACAATCAGAAGACAAAATATATGAAACAAAGATTTTCAAGTCACTGGATATTAGGCAATGAAGGACAGTGACGCCGAGACAGCTAACTAATGAGGTGAACCCTGTAACTGCCACAGGTTACCTTGAGAGAATTTACAGTCTGGAGCATAAGGAGGAGGAAGCCAGATAGAACCTGACGGACTCTGTGAATTGAGAGTCTGGAGAAAAGAAGGGAGCTGGAGCTAGTAAGAATGGGTATCAAAAAAGGAGAAAACTTCATAGAAAGCAGTCTGTACAAGGTCCTTCTTGGGTATCCAGCATGGCACTGAGCAGCATATACATTTAAGGAAAGTATATGATTCTGGGGGAAACCATCTAGAAAGATTGGAGAACAGTGCCCAGTGCACACACAGGACTGTGAGCACAGCCTGTTCCTACCCAGCAGAGGAGAAAACGAATAATTCATGGCGCACTGGGAAAAGTACCCAGGAAAGTCATGCCTCAGTACTGGGAGTAGTCCTAGATTGAGCACAGCTCTGAACCCACCAAAAAAAAAAAATCACAAAAACAAGAGCCACAAAGATCTATTTCAAAATAACTTAACTGCATCCCAGAGCAAAGTTAAGGATATTTATAGGGCTATAAAATTAATCAGAACTAAACTGTATAAAATTCAGTGTTTGGGATCTAATCGAAGATCATCAGATATGCAAAGCAGCAAGAAAATATGACCCATAATGAGGATTGATCCAGAACTCACACAGAGGGTAGTACAGACCAGGATGTTAATAATGCTTTAATAAACATTTATTATAACTATTCCACTATGTTCAGGAGTTATGTAGAGACATGAAGAATATTTTTTAAAGACCCCAATGGAACTTCAGGGGATGAAAATTGTGAGGTCTAAGAGGTAAAATACTCTACATGGCACCCCTCAGCAGACTGGACATTGAGAGGGAAAGGTTGATGACCTGGAACATGTAACAATAGAAAGGATCCAAAATGAAACACAGGAGGTAAAAAGAACCCCTCCTCCCTGCTGCCCCCCAAATGAAAACAGCATCAGTGAGCTGCAGGACAGTCATGAGCAGCCTAAAATGTAAGTCATTGGAGTCTCCAGAAAAGACATTAGAGAGAAAGGGGTGGAGAGAAGAAAAGCTTATCCCTTCAAAAGAAGAAATAAATAATGGCTTAAAATTTTCAAAATTCGGGCAGCCCTGGTGGCATAGCAGTTTAGCGCAGCCTGCAGCCGGCGTGTGATCCTGGAGACCCTGGATCGAGTCCCATGTCAGACTCTTCCTGGTGCCTGCTTCTCCCTCTGCCTGTGTCTCTGCCTCTCTCTCTGTGTGTGTCTCAATGAATAAATAAATAAAATCTTTTTTAAAAATTTCAAAACTCAATGAAAACTATAAGCCCATGGATGAAAATAGTTCAGTGAAACCCAAGCGCGCGCGCACACACACACACACACACACACACAAAACATGAAGAAAACTACACCAAGACACATCACGATGAAATTGCTTAAAAACAATGATAAAGGATAAAGCTTAAAAGCATTCAGGGAATAATGACAAGGCACATACAAAGGAGTACAAATAAGAATTACAGCAGATTTCTCCTTGAAAATTTGAGAGCTGGACAACAATGGAGCAATGTCTTGAAAGCACTGTATTGAAAGCCCATCAACCTAGAACTCTTTACTTGGTAAAAAACATTTCAAAACAAGGGCAAATCAAAGACACTTCAGTCATACAAAGACTGTAAGAATTCATCTCCAGCAGATCCACACTACAGGAAGTGAGGGGAAGCCCTCTAAACATAAGGAAAATCATACTGGATGGACACCTAGGGCTACACAAAAGGATGAGGAGCATGGGAACTGGTAAATTGTGAACAAGCATATAAGACTTTTTTTCTGGAGCACCTGGGTGGCTCAGTGGTTGAGCATCTGCCTTTGGCTTAGTTCGTGATCCCAAGGTCCTAGGCTCAAATCCCACATCGGGGTCCCTGCAGGGTGCCTGCTTCTCCCTCTGCCTGTCTCGGCCTCTCTCTCTGTGTCTCTCATGAATAAATAAATAAAATCCTTAAAAAATAAGAGACTTTTTTTTTTCTTACTATTTAAATTTTAGGTCACTCTTCCTTCACTTGGTTCTCCATGACCTCTAGCTCTTCATTAAAGCCCTTCCTAGAAAGGAGGCAAACCGAGTGGGGAAAACTTAGAGAGAAAGACAAACCATGAGACACTCCTAACTCTGGGAAACAAACAACAGGTTGCAGAAGGGAGGTGGAAGAGGTGACTGGGTGATGGGCACTAAGGAGGGCACTTGATGGGATGAGCACTGGGTGTTATACTATATGCTGGCAAATTGAATTTAAATAAAATATTAAAATAAACTAAAATTAAAAAATGCATCAAAGCCTTTCCTAGAAGTGATGAGTCTCATTGCATTTTACCCATCTCTCCTTTTAATTCACATCTTCATTTCTATGGATTTTTATTATTCTCACAATATCACCCTCTGTACCATTAGGACTTGTGTTTCTCACTCTTCTAGCTTCTCCTCACCTTCTTGAGCCACATAACTAAATGTCCAGAACAAGTATTTTTACCCATAGAGCCATTAAGTGGCTTGACTGCCACCTTCTCTAAAGGGCTTCTGATTGCTTATGGAAACTTGCACATTACCTTTGTCCTAGAAAGTTGTGGTGCATATTAACACATTAAAGTTTCCGAGGAGGTCATTACTAAAGCACTCTAAGTAATTTGTCTCAGTATTTCCTCCAACTTATTGACTACAGGATCCTCAGAACACAATCTGAAAATTATTGTCCTATTCAATGTCCTCACTTCATAGACAAGGAAGCTAAAGTCCAGAGAAGTAAAGGAATTTGCCTAAGATCACAGAGTGACACAGCAGAGACTAATATTTAAGTATTCTGGAATAAGTCTGGTGTTCTCTCCTCAGCACTCACCGTGAAACCTTGGAATTCTTGGAACTTCCCTTAGGAATTCCTTGTCCCTCCAAAACCAATCTCACAGCTTTAGAGTTGGCCTTTCACTGTCAAAGTTCTTTCCCAGCATAGAACTGTGTCACTCTAGGAATCCGCAAATGCCCGGGCATTTGGACAGGAATCCAATCCTCAGATCACAAGTCTCTGCAGGGAAAGGAAGCTCGTTGTGAAAGTGCCATCCGAAAAGACAATGCTGTGCCTGCTCAGAGGTGGCAATTCTACTTGGAATTGGCAGCCATTTCTCTGTCATCACTTAGTCATTTTCCTGTTCAGCTCAGAAGGCATCCCTGGCTTTGCTGGGAGTGACAGATGCTCTGTGGAGCAGAGCCCCAACCCATCCTACCCAACCGGCCCTGCTCTCAGCAAAGGCTGAGTGAAAGGGGCAGATGCGAAGCCAGACTATTTTGACAGGGGACTGATTTCCCCCACTTCTCCCCAAAAGCCTTTTTTCTCTCCTTATGTTTGGATGAATTATTCCTATTCTCTATGAAAGGCAAAGAGGAACAGAAAGAAATTATTCCAAAGGGGAGGCATTTGGGGGGATGGCAGGGAAAGTACAAAAAGGAAACCTCAAAGGTTTTCAGCGTTGGAAATGGTTAGTGAGCAGATCCACCCTGATTTGCTCATCTGTGCTGGGCACTAGGATGCAGGGAAGAGGAAGGGAGAGAGAGAGATGTCATTTTTTAAAGTTCTTTGCTATTTGAGCTTGATAGAAAATTCATTTCAAAGAGAGTCCTGGTCTTCTGGTTGAGAAAAAATAACCTAAGCAATGTGTTTGATTACGAACATGAAGGCCTCTTGGAAAGGATACCCCAGGTAAGGAGGCCAGAAGAAACGACTGAGATCAGGATCTCAGAGAGGTGTTAGCCCTCCTGTGCCCAGTGCACTCTCGATAGCCAAGAGTGGAAACAACCCAAAATGTCCGAGAACAAATAAGTGGATTCTTAAAATGTGGTATATACATACAACGGAATGTTATTCAGCCTCAAAACAGAAGAAAACCCTGCCATCTGTGACAACATGGATGAACTTTGAGCAAATTATGTTAAAAGAAAGAAGGCAGTGCCAGAAGGCCAAATACTGCCTGATTCCACTTATATAAGGAACCTAAAATAGTCAAACTCATGGAAGCAGAGAATAGAATGGTGGTTGCCACGGGCTTGTGGGAGGACGAATTGGGAATTATTAATCAACAGTTATGCAAGAGAAAGTTCTAGAGCTCTGCTGCACAGCACTGTGCCTATAGTTAACTCCAGTGGGTTATACGTGAACAATTTTGTCAGCAGGACAGATCTCAGGCTAAGTGTTCACACCATAGGGCCAAGGAGGGCAGCTTGGCCGTGCCAAAGCTCCCGGGGTGGAGAAATGGGGGCACGATGACAGTACCATGAGGCGGGCCCTTCTCTCACCACTCACCTCAGTGGAAGTCCGGGAAGTGCAGCACCTTGTGTTAGTGGAGTTGGGGGGCTTTAAAGTGCACCTCTGGGTGGGGGGGCCTGGTAGGAAGACCAGCATGATCCACCATGGCACCTGTGACAGGATCCCTAGACCGAGTTTGTTCTCACAGTAAATGGGACATTGAGCACAGAGGGCTGGCAGTCACTTGATAAAAAAAAAAAATGATCTCGGGACACCTGGGTGGCTCAGTCGGTTAAGGGTCTGCCTTCCGCTCAGGTCATGATCCCAGGGTCCTGGGATTGAGCCCTGCATAGGGCTCCCTGGTCAGCGGGGAGCCTGCTTGTCCCTCTGCCACTCTCCCTCGTGTGCTCTCTCATGCTCTGTCTCTCAAATAAATAAATAAATAAATAAAATCTTAAAAAAAATATATGATCTTGGGGCACCTGGGTGGCTCAGCGGTTGAGCATCTGCCTTTGGCTCAGAGTTCTGAGATCGAGTCCCACGTCGGGCTCCCTGCATGGAGCCTGCTTCTCCCTCTGTCTATGTCTCTGCCTCTCTCTGTGTCTCTCATGAATAAATAAATAAAATCTTAAAAAAAAAAAAAAGATCTCATTTAAACCTCACACCCAGACTCTGCAGAATCATTGTCCCTATTGTACAGACAGGAAAAGCGAAAAGCGGAACTGGGCATGTTACTATGTTGCTTAAGCTCGCTCAGCCTTTTCTAGAGGCTCAGCCTTTTCTAGAGGCTGGCAGAAGCAGAACCAGGCTGCGTACCCTGCTCTGAGCCGCTCCAGCTCCTGTGTCCCTGGCCAACCTGCTTGTGATAAAACTTGCCCATCCCTCAACGTAACTCTCCACGTCTCTGACGGCAGGGAATGACTGACTTCACGGTGCTTGCTCACTACTGCCGGGCATGCAGCAGGTACTCAGTATGTATACGCTAAATTGCAACCCCCCAGAAAAGAAAAAGAAAGTTCTTTTTCACTTTCTATAAGTGCTGTCATGGAGAATATTATCCAGGTAGCTCAAAAGTTCATTAACTCGCCTGAGATTACATAGCTGGAAAGTGATCCAGGTGTGCCTCAGTGAAACATTTGCTGGGGACCCCCAGCCAGCCCCCCAGCAGCCCGGCCACACCTCTGCAGGCCAAGGTGAAAGGCCGCAAGAAGGAGCAGAGAGATGGCATCATATAATGGCCCACGGGCAGGGAACACGCCACCAACCCTTTTTCACCCAGGGTAAGGTCCCAAAGCCAGGACGGAATAGCAGACTGGGTGAAGCTGGGTGAAGGGAGAAATCAATAAAGGAATCAGTCGTTTATTCAAAAAATAAAATGCTTTTGCACACAGTCGGTGAATGATAAAGCCTCTCGGCTTCAGGAAATTGATTCTGGCAAAAAAATCTTTGCTCAGCTTGATTCTTCTGGTTCCCATAGGGATTTCTCGATGATAACAAAAGCTCTGCGTGTCTGCAGTAAACAGGAAACAACAATAATTGTTTTGTTGCACAAATGTAAAGTGAACGTCCTGTCATCTGGAACCAGAAATAAATCTGGTCTGGGTATGAAAAATAAGAAGCAAGGAGCATCAAGAAGACACTTAACTAGAAACCCCGACGTGCCCTTCTATGTGCAAGCACCCCCAGAGGCGCGCGGGGCCTTGGCTCCCCTGCAGGCCTGCTGCTTTCCTGCCTGGGCGTGTGCGGGGTTGACGATGTCACATCATCTCAGCCTCCTCATCTGCTGGCATCATGGGTAGGAGGTAAAAGAGGCAACTGGCATTTATTATAAAAACTTTCACATAGAGTCCCTCGTGCAACCTCCTAACAGCCACACGAGACTGGCACGATTTCTAATCCCCTCCAGTCCCTTCACATTGAACTGAGGATCCATCGTGCACCAAGTCTCCAGGAAAATCCTATTTACAATTGTGATTGCCAGAGAAATTGAGGATTTCTTTGCCACTTCCTGCTGCACCTACTGGAGATTGTTCTTTTCATGTGTATTACCATCTAAGAGTGTCTACTTTATCCCAATATTGAAGATTTGTTGAAGAATACATTTTATAAATATTCTTCAGTATTATTTCAGTATTATAAAGTATAAATAATTATCAGGGGTGCCTGGGTGGCTCAGTCGGTTAAGTGTCCGACTCTTGATTTTGGCTCAGGTCATAATCTCACGATTGTGAGATCGAGCCCTGCGTCAGGCACTGGGGGTAGAGCCTGCTTAAGATTCTCTCTCCCTCTGCCCCTCCCACTTTCTCTCTTTTAAAACAGTAAGTATAAATAATTACAATTAAGTTACATCCACATACCCACTACCCAGTTTCAAACAACATAACCTTCAACTTTATGCTGCTGTTCTTTGAAGACCTCAGTGTACCCCGCCTTCCACCCCATCCTTTGAGAGATGACCACTAATCTAATTTTGTATTTATTATTCATTTGATTTTCTTTATATTTTACCATGTTTCAGGCCCTTAAAAATAATTAACTTGTTATTGAACTTTCTGTAAATAAACAGAATAAAAAGTTTATTCTGTAAATAAACTCACATTGCATGTATTCTTCTGCAAATTAGATGTTTTTTGCCTAATAATAATCCCGAGAGTGCTCCAAGTTGTCGCCTATCACTATTTTACATATTCAGTAGGATGCTTTATCTGTCTATTCTATTATTTATTCCAGATACATGTGCAAGTGATCTCCAGGTTTTCGGCTTTTATGAACACTTGGCAGTGACCTTCTTAGACATGTCTCCTGATGCACATGTATAAGAATCTTTCTGGGATATATGTATGTCTAAGGAGTGGAAAAACTGGGTCATAATATATATACACACACACACATTATATATATATATATACATTCTCAAATTTAACAGATAATCCCATTTATTTCCAAAATGGAGATCTTCTACTAGGAATAAAGGGAATTGTGCTTTTCCATCTGTTTCTCAGTATGTACTTTGTAAAACCAATGTCATAAATGTTATCATTTTGGTTTCAGTTTGCACTTCCCTGATTATGAGTAGGTTGGATTTTCTTTAATGATTCTGGCTCATTTGCATTTCTTTTCTGGGAAATGTCATGTCTTCGGTCAGTTTTTCTAATGAGTTCTTTATATACTTCTTACTGTTTGTCAGAGTTCTTCGTTCTGGATATTAATCAGGTATCTTCTACACATCATGGCTTGCTTCACTTCATATCTTTTAGTGAACAGAAGTCAATAATCCTAGTGAATTCTTTCATCTAGAGGTTTTTGCTTGTTTGCTTTTGTTTTGGAAGACTTTCTTTGAGGATTTCCTCCTTGAGGATATGAACGTATTATCCTATGCTGTCTCCTAGGTTTTATAGTACTCTCTCTCCTACTTAGATATTTTATCTGTTTGCAGTGTTACTTTTATGTACGATGTGACGTAGGGAAGCAATTCATTAATTTCCAGGTAGATAACCAGTTGTCAGACTCATTTGTTAAATACATGCGCATTTGCTCTTGAGCTAACCTCTTCTATGAGTCAATTTGTATATCCTTGTGTCAATGCTTCTACAGCTATTGTGATAAATCTTATTATCTGGTAGGAAAAAAATTGCCCTATCTCATGTCCTTCTTCAGGAAGGACTGTTCATCTGTAAAAATTTTACATTCAGATTGTCAAGCTCCCTAAAAAGCCCTATTGGTATGCCGATTAAATGACAGGTCAATTTGAGGAGAACTGGTATTTTTACATCTTATGTTCAATTTATTCTTAGGTTCTTCTCTGCATCTTTGTACATGTAATAAACCTTCAATTTTCTTTTACTGCATTAACACCATTCTGCTCTGGGTATTAATGTTATAGTCACCTAAAAGATGGAATGCTCTTATTTCCTATTCTCTGGGTGTTTGTAGAAGACTGGAATCATCAGTATCTTGAACATTTAGTAGAACAAGCTTGTAAAACTGTCTAGGATATGTTGTTTTCTTTGAGGGAAGATGTTTCCTAAAATTATTAATTTAAATTCTTTGTTGGAAATAAAATTGTTCCTAATTTTTATTTCATCTTGGGTCAGTTCTATTAAGTTGGATTTTTGTAGGAATTCAATCATTTAAGTGTTCAAATTTACTGTACATAATTTAATATCCTCCTGTTGTCTGTTTATTATTCATAGCTTCAGTAATTTGTCATTCCTAATTTTTTATGACTTCTCCATTTTGTCTTATGATTTCAAATAACCAACTTTGGCTTTGCTGATCTGTTTTCTATTTCATCAAGTTCTGCTTGTTATTTCTTTTCATAAGTTGGGGAATGGGTATGCTGCTGTTCTTTGTATCTCTGACATAGATATTTGAATTCATTTTTAGTTTAATGCATGCGTTTTAGACTGAATAGGGAAAAAAAAGTATACCTCTAGACCTGCTTTCATTATACTCCACAGATCCCTGGGTGGCTTAGCGGTTTAGCGCCTGCCTTTGGCCCAGGGCCTGATCCTGGAGTCCCGGGATCGAGTCCCACATCAGCCTCCCTGCATGGAGCCTGCTTCGCCCTCCGCCCTCTGCCTGTGTCTCTGCCTCTCTCTCTCTCTCTCTCTCTCTCTCTCTCGGTGTCTTTCATGAAAAAATAAATAAAATCTTAAAAAAAATTATTATACCCCACAAGCTATTTGTGATATATCGTCATTCTATTTTTTCCTCAATTTTTTTCAGATTTTTTGATTCATAGATTACTCAAAACTTATTTTGTATTAATTTCTAACATAAGGGGTTTTTAATCATTAACATTTTTGCAAAGTGCTATTTGGTTCCACATATGATCAATTTTTTTTTACAAGTATTGAGCGCTCATATATGCCAGAGATTGTTCTAGGTCACCAGGGAACGGAACTGACCAAAAATTCATGCCTTTCTGGAATTTATGTTTTGCTGTCAATTCTTGGAAATCTCCCATATGCTTAACTGGAATGTGTATTCTTCACTTGTTCAGCCAGTTGTTTTAAATATGACCATTAAATCAAGATTGCTTCTCCTATTACTCAAATTATGTATACCCTTACTGATTTTTCTTTTGCCCGCTTATTATGAGAGGTATGTTAAAATTTCCTGGTCTGTTTGTGAATTCATCTATTCCTCCTGTTTTTAATTACCACCGTAAGAGGCATATCCTCTTGAAAGACAAGAAAACCAATTTTCAAAATAAGAAACATGTCTTATCTAATAAACTTTGTAAAAATAGAGCCAAGATTCCAATTTAGTTGTCTCAATTATGACAACATTGCATGACTACTGTCATGTTTTGTCTAATATCCTTATGTAGCAACAACACATCAATCTCTCCCAACTTGGGGCACATTTCCTCTTTCATACTTTAAAAAAATTCCTAGAGTTCTCTGTTTCCTGGCCAGCTGTGAATGCGCCCAGGACTGGCCATCATAATATCTTAAGCCACACAACCTAAACCAGGCCAATAAGAGCCCTTCCTCTGGAAATAGACATATCTGCTTTTGTCGTATTGCTTTCTAATGGTTCTTTGGTTACTAGTTATGTCTGAATGCATCAAGGTACTTAGCCAGAATATGTCTTGAGGTTACTTTTGTTTTGCTGTTTGCCAATAATATTCTTTTCCTATATATATTAATCTCATCTGAAGATATTCTGAATGTCATGATTTCATCTCCATAGCTAGAATACATAATCTTCCATTTCGTTTAGTTCAAATGAATACTTTTTAGTGCTATGTGCAATTCACTGCATTGTTGAATGAAGTATGGTTTATTTCAAAAATCATTAAGCCTTACTACAGGCCAGGAATTGTGTTAGGAGGCACTATAGATTCAGAATGGAATAAAATAGAAGTCCAGTCAATCAGGACACAGATGCAGAAGTCAAGTTATATGCGTGGAATATAGAAGTTACAGGAGCATTGGCAGTGGAGGCAGGTCATTCAGCCAAGGGGTAGGCCATCAGGGAAGGCTTTGCAAAGGAAGTGACACTTGAGTTGCAGCTCGGAGTGCAAGTGATCAAGAAAGTACAGTCCAGGAAAAAAGAAAAAAGCATCTGGAAGGAGAATAAATGATTCTCCACACTAATATTAAATTATCAGTGATTTTTAAAGGTTGTTTTTTTTTTTTTTTTTTGCTGTTATATTCCCATTTCTCATTGACATTCTCACCAGGGTTTATGAATATCTGGCACCTACGCTGTCACACCTCCACTGACTCTAACTGAACACAGAATTCTTAAGGAGTCTACTCCACATGAGGTTCCATGATTAATAAAGTAGAAATAGGCCATCATCCTTAATAAAAAAGTATATGAGAGAAACTTGCTGACCATTTCTAGTTTGATTGGGTGGAGGAAACTCTGAAAAGTTGAATCCAAAAGTGAGGCAGGGAGGCCAGGTTCACTAAAACATCACTTGGGCATTTTTAAACATCACTTGGGCATTTTTAAAAGTTCCAAGTCTTAAGCCACACCCTATACTGGTTAAATCCTAAACTCTGGGGGTGAGGGAAAGGATTCAGTATTTTTGAAGCTCCCCCAAGTAATTTCCAATGTGCAGACAAGTTTGAGAATGACTGCCATAAGGAGTCTTTGTTAGAAAAAGTCTAATTCATCACAGATTAAAAGGGCTCGAAGAATTACCAAATTGTGCTTCCTGGGGAGGATGTCTTAGGGCAAGATGGAGGCCTCTGAATCTGGGCTGTGGTCAATGAGCAGATAACAAGAGTGAAGACCTGAGGGCCTGGCCAGTGAGCAGGGCATCATTGCCCAGAGGTAGAGCCAGAGGTGTGAACTATGTCCATAAAACTGAAGAACTGGCTTTCAGGCACCTTTTCTGTTTTTTTTTAAATCAGTTTTAATGGCCAAATGCCAAGTCTACTTAAAAATGGTCATTTCCTGTTTTCATTTCTTTCTATGCTTTTAGAAATGGCAAAGTACTAAAGCTTTGAGGGCAATCGGCATAACAACTGAATGAGCTTAATTTCGCTACATTGAACTTTCTTTCAAGGTATTACATTTGCATACAGGAAAAAGCCCAGGTACTTAAAAATCAATGAAATGATATTATGCTCAATTAAAAAGAACATGCCTGCGTAAACACAATACTTGGTAGCACTACCATTTATTTCAAAGTCATTTTGACAACGCACTGCTTACTTAAAGTAATTAGAATTTTGGGTTAGAGATAATGGGAGTACAGAAAACACTGCCCTGAAAGCAGAGCCAATGTCAACACCATCCTAATCTCCTTGCACAAAAAAGAAAAATCTACCTCTGTGGCATTACAGTGACTCAAAATCTTAAGAGAAAAAGACTTCAACTTGTATGTTCACTCGGAATTTTAAAATCTCTCTCACGGAAGGAAAGGTAAAAGTAAAGTTTTCAAGACCTTCCTATACCTCAATGTGCTTTTCAGTTCCAGATGTAAAACTGTATTTGTACTGATACAGTACTATGCAGTAAAGACCAATTCAAGAATGTAATGAACTTTAAAAGCAGCTTCTCTTTTCTCTGCACAGGGAACAATTTTACTGATTTAAATTAGGAACTTCTAGTTGCAGAGAAGGAGAAAGGGAAGGCAGGAGACAGAAACAGGTGATCCGGGACTCAAAGCTGGTCCTTAGCTGCTTTCTAATAGAGGGAGAAGATTGAAGATTTCTGGGGCCAAACAAAGGCAATATAGAAAAATGAAGTTTTAAAATCCACACACATCACTGAGTTTATCCATTTTCTTCTTAGAAAAGTAATTTTGCAAAAGGAAGTTCGATTTTAAAGGATTTGTCTCTTTTTTCCAACTCTGAACTGAAAAGAAACTGTTCGAAGCCCAGTCTAGTTTATGGTTTCAAAATATTTAAGTGATCATAAGCCACCTGTTCAGCCAACACAATGTAAATAAGCTGCATTAATGTTCTTGTTAAGAACTACCTTATCTGTTCTTTGCTCCTTGCAAGTTCTGTTGAGGCAATGCCCCCTAAAAGACAAAGAAGAGGCTCTACAAAATTGTTTCCAACACAGACCCTGTCGCCTGACCAGGTGGGATAAATGCTGTCAAGAATGGAACGCCCTCTAGAGGCTAGTCATCCACATAGCCTTTTGCAATCCATCAGAGCCGCAGGTCTCAGGTGTGGTTCCTGGACCAGCAGCATCAACATTACTTGAGAAATGGTTAGAAATGTAAATTCTGGGGTCCTGCCTGTTTAGCCCATTTGGGTTATCCTATAAACAAAGAAATTTATTTTTCACAGTTCTAGAGACTGTGCAAGTCCAAGATCAAGCACCAGCTGATTTAGTATCTGGCAAGAGTCTTCTTGATTCATAGATGGCACCTTGTAGCTCTAACTTCACAATGTGAAAGGTCTAAGAAAGCTTTCTTTTATATGGGCACTGATCCTATCCATGAGGGCTCTATGCTCATGACCTAATCACCTTATATAATCACCTTGGGGGTTAGGATTTCAACATATGAATTCTGAGGAGACACAAGCATTCCAACCATAGCACCACCTTACGCCAATTGAATCAGAAACCTCTGTGGTGGGGGTCAGTGATCTGTGTTTTAACAAACCCTGCAGATGATTCTGAGGCACACTAAATTTAGGAGCCACTGTATTGGAAACACTTCACTCCCCAAAGATGTCAGAGAATGAATGTGTCACTGTGTAAAGAAATTAATTATACAGGCATGAACTAAGCTAAACTATCTTTCCTCCAAGTAGGTAGATAGATAAAGCTGATGCTTGTATCAAGCAAGGACATGGAGATATAATTTAGGAAATATCATGAGACCAAACTATAACATATGAGAAAACGCTTTCAGGAACTCTAATAGAAATTATCCCCAAACTATGGCTTTAAAGAATGATCGTGTCCCTTGATGTAAATGATAAAGTAATGTAAATGTGCAATAGCATAAATATGAAAGAAGACTATGGGTAACCCCAGTACCTACACCGCCACCAATCAAGAGGACTAAGCACATTCATGGACTCCCACGGTTTGAACCCTTTCCCATCATTCAGGACTATAGCTTGCCACGAACCAGTTCATGGTTATCTGACCACAGAATGAGGCAGAACATGTTAACAGTCGAGATAGAAATGAAAATAACAATTAGAAAAAAAAACGCTATATTTTCATCTTTTTTATTGAACATACATAGTACATGTAAAACAACTGGCATAAAATTCATAAAAATACAATACTTCTATGCGATATCACTTTATTCCTTTTTTTTTTTTTTTTTTTTTTTTTTTTTTTTTTTTTTTTTTTTTTTTAATTTTTATTTATTTATGATAGTCACAGAGAGAGACAGAGAGAGGCAGAGACACAGGCAGAGGGAGAAGCAGGCTCCATGCACCGGGAGCCTGATGTGGGATTCGATCCTGGGTCTCCAGGATCGCGCCCTGGGCCAAAGGCAGGCGCCAAACCGCTGCGCCACCCAGGGATCCCTATCACTTTATTCCTGATACAGCTTTTCACGTTCTCCTTAATATCACTGTCCTATTTTAATGCAATACTTTTTCTGCGAAGCGTTTTTAGAGGCTTATCTGCTTATAGAAATACTGCCCCCACTTTGTTTTTCCTATGTCATGGCAAGAGCTATATTTACCACCTCCTTACCCATCCTTACCTTCCTCACACTAAAGCAAAAATATTTTTAGATGCTAAAAATGAGTAAAATACTGAGCTTTAATACTGTTTGGTCATGTATATGGAAACTACTACTATTCTATGTTGCCATAAAAGATACTGATCACCTACAGCACAGGCTGCTACGAGATGTGGCCAAGGCTGAGTGTGCTGTACAGCCCAAGGCCTCTGTTCTAAACTGGTCTAAAAGATAATCATAGCTTGCTGGTGGAGTTACATTAATAAATACCATTACAAAAGGATTCTGTTTGGGGGGAAAAAAAGAAAACCAACCTAATTTGACCACGCTTAGCTCTTCCCAGCATATGCAACTGTCAAAACGGCATTTTAGTGTTTCCTGTACAGAATTTCCAATCACTGCATGTGAACCCATCGGGAAGGGAACGATCGGAGGGTGGGGAGAAGAGAGAATGACTTTAAAAGTGCAATCTTTTAAAAAGTGGAATCGCTGCATGTATAAAACAGCCATTTTCGGGTGCAGAACAGTCACACGTAGAGCAGAGCGCCCTTCCCTCCTCCCGCCCGCGGCCACTCTGGGCCACGTCAGCCTCCAGTGCCCTCCTCCCAGTTTTCTGGATTGCTGCATCACTGCTCAAATTCTACTCCTCATCCACGACTCCCCAGCTGCTTCCCTATTTTCTGAAACTGGCAACAGCCCAAGGAATACAAGTCACCCAGCGAGCGAGGAAGAGGGGGCAGGCACCTGAAGACACTGTCGGCAGCTCCCAGCGGAAGGAGGCTCCCCGGAAACGCGGCAACGTGGGCTCTGGGGCGGGCTGGGGGCTGCCCACCCGCCAGCCCAGGCTGTCCTTGCAGCTGTCTGCTCTAAGCAAGCTAGTGCTCCCCCCAGACCAGGCTTGTCCTTGGGCTCTGGTGAGAAGGCAGAAAGGGAACAGCTCTTCAGTGGCTCCCAGCAGTGGGCACCGGAAACCATCCCTGAGGACTCAGGTCTCAAGGACAGTCCACAATGAGGTTAATCTGCCTGTGGTTAATAAAGAGAACACTGTATAATTAAATGTGTAGTCCATCGAAGTCATGGTTTGCTTAGAATGTAAAATCTTAAAAATGTTTCTCAGAACTATGAGGATTCACTGTTTTGAAGAATCTCATTTCACACAAATTAACTTCTAAGAAACAACAAAAAAAAATACTAGGAATTCAGAGCAGGTTTGGGAGTCTTTCAAAATAAAAATAAATAAGAAGGAAAAAAAATAAAGAGGAAGGCTGAATATATTCATTCCTCGTACGGATATGATCACTCTGGGGATCAAAATCATAACATAAGGCTTAAGGCTTTGTCTTACTCAAGACAGGCAATGTAAAAAGTAAAATATAAAAACTCCATTCACTTCTCATTATCGTTTACTCTTTTGACAGAAAAATTAGTCATGTTTTATTGTATATTAATAGAAGAAAAACTACACGCACTACAGTCTACTGTTCCACTGCAAATTATGTCTACTCAACTACACATTAGTTTGTAGATGCATTATATTTGGGTCATTCAAAATAGTTGTTCTTAAAACTACAATTAAACATGAAAAATTTTTACAGTGGTTTAAAGGTATTAAAATATAAACATCTGAATAATACTAAAAATGAGAAAAATACACAATTGCCATTACATTTTTTTTTAACCAAGAATAAGTACTTTCTAAGCAACTAAACGAGTAACACTTATTTGACAATTCTGGGAGAGAAAGAAGGAGAGAAGGAGAGAAAGAAGACACACTAATGTCATATGGTTGGTAATTACAGGAATTTAGTCCTGACCATTAGATCCAAGAATCTGGATTAGTAATGGGCAGGAAATGCTTCATTCATAAGAGCAACAAGAAACAAAAGAACATTAAGAAGTGAAACAGGTAATTCCACATAGCAAATACCCACGTCTGCCCCATCTTCTCTTACGGAAGTTGATGACGGGCCCGACGCAACTGAGATGCTTAGGACAGTTACTGCGATGTCACGAAGACAAGAGCAAGAGGCAGGAGAAGCAGCAAGGGGCACCAATAGTCCATAAACTAAAATCGGCCCCTACACTGTTCGGAACTCATGATATTTTCATATCCTTCTTGTCGTGACCCATCATATTTTTTATACAGGTAGCTTTGCTCCCTTACTTTAGCACAAATATTTAAGTCAGGTACAAACATATACTCATTTGCATAGCAAATTTTAAGGGGTGCATTGAAATAGTAACCAATTGATTAAGGTATAAGTATTTTTACAGTCAGAACAACATTCAAATTGACCAAACAAAATGTTTTCTATTTGAAAACAGTTATCTATAAAAGTTTTTGGGATTTGAATTAAAAACAAGGCATGAGTTATTAGCAAAACATTAAAACCATTACTGATGTACTTCTCTATAGGCAGCAGTCATTCTTCTATAACTTCTAAGACCTTGTAAACACTGTTCTGGAATACGGTGGTGAAGTGTGGCTTGGAATCCTTCACCAAGAGGTTACATAAGGGAGGCTTCCCAGCATTAGCAGGATCTTCTACGTCCCAAATTTCAGGCATACTGCACCCAGGCCTAGAGAAATTAACGTACAGATTAAAAATCGAAGTACACTATATATGGCAGATGAAGCAGAGCACACTTTTCATATTCTTGTCTCCATTTCATCTTTTCTATATAAATTAACTTAGTTAAAAAAATCCTATTAGAGTTATTTATATTTATTTAAGCTGTCATAAATTCTCTTTAGAACAAGGTGAACACAGCCAAGTTAACCATAAAAAAAAAAAAAAAAAGAGACAGACATACAAAATACATGAATTTAGGTAGGGTAAGAGATCTTGTTTAAATTCTGCCTCAGGTACCTAGCAAGACTGGCATTGGATAGCTCAAGCAGTCTCTCCCCACATTTGTCAGATGGGAGATACAACTGGGGTGTGTCATGAGGACTCAGAGAGAGAGAGACACTGTATCTAGCTTGCGCTATGCCCCGCACACAGTTAAGAGGTAATGCGTTATATTGACTTAAAAATCCTAATTGGCAGATATGCTTAGGTCACATTTATGCAACTTCCCCCTACTGTCTTCTAGAACGAGTCAATTTAAAGAAAATCCAGTGGTGCTCAGCTCACATTTTTTAAATGCACAATTAAATTTTAAAAGCAATAGATTTTATAAAGACTAGCAGAAGTGAAATTGGCATTGTGTGGTATTTGTTCCAATAACTTCTGCAGATAACTGTAGTATTTATTTTAAATTTAAAGCAGTGTCATAGATATAACTGTTGGCTTTACTAGGGTTCACAAATTTGTTCTTTTTTTTTTTTTTGGCTTTTGTTACATTGAAGATTTTTACATTATTATAGTCCCAAATGTCACTCTTTTCTTTTAGGGCTTGTGATTTCTATGTCTTGTGTAAGGAATCCTTCCCTATCATGGTATCATGTGAATATGCATTGTGTGTTCCTCTATGAAAGTTTCAGAGTTCTGCTTTTCATAGACCCATAATTCATCTGGAATTAATTTTTCTGTATGGTGTGATGTAGAGATTAAATTTTAATTTTTTCCATATAGATAGCCAACAGCTCTAGATTCATTATTTATTTATTATTTATCAAATCCATACTTACACAGTAAGTACCTGTACTTATTCAGTACCTGGTACACTGCTTTCAAATCTATATTACTTGTTTTATAACCACCAATGTAATAATTGATTCAGGTAAGAATCAAAACTGGATGCAAGAACTATCTGGTGAAAGGTTGTTGAGAAAGAGGATAAACAAATGGCCTCTAAGTATCTCTACAGATTTTATAGATTATTAATTCTAAAGGAGATGTGCCTCCTTAAAATAGACCAAGTGATCTAACTTAGCATCATTAATGATGGAATAAAGTGATCTGTCCCTCCTCAAGTGACATAATGGAGAGTATAAAACCCCTCTGAGGTAATTAAAATTCTTGTCACAATTTGCTAAACTAAATCTAATCATGATGGAGGAATCAGACAAATCCAAAGGTGGGACATCCTAGAGGACAACTGGCCTGGACTCTTCCAAAATATCAATAAAAACAAAAAAGGCAAAAGGGAGTTCACAATTTCTTATGTGCTTACTTGGTAATTAAAAAAAAAACAAAAAACAAAAATTACAGAGAATTGGCAACTACTTATGTTTTGTCATAGTTGCTTCACTTTAAGAGAAAAAAAAATTCCAGCATGTCCTTTTTATTCCTTCCCAAAGGCAGTTCCACTCCTCTGCTCTCCACCATGAGACAAGCACCATGGCAGGAGTACATATGCTCTCTGCTTCTTAATAACATCTTCAACTTAAAGGTAACTACCATCCCCAAAGGTGCCAAAACATAGGCCTATCAAAATAAAAAAAAAAAAAAAGTCACTGTCACTTTCAATGCCATTTCTCAGAGGTGGCTTGTGTAAACAAACCAGCACACATTCTGCTGGACCTCTTTCATCCAAGTTCAGACACACATGCATACAAACAGAGGCACGGATTTATATACGCAGGTGCTCCTGCGGTTGCTTTTACAAAAATGAGATTATTCTGGGACTCCTCACTTGACAATAAAATATGGCCATTTTTCCACCTCAGCACCTAAAGATCTACTTCATTCTTTTTAATAGTTGCTAGTACATCTATGTATTAACAAATCACTCTTTTATGTATGGATATTGTGTTTTCCATTTTGCCATTATAAAGTGATATTGATATAAACATTCTTGCGCCATTATCTTTCTGCAAGCTAAACTTCTGGAAGCAGCACTATCACTACATCACAGGGCTACACAATTTTCACTTTGCCTCTGTCAGATTATCTCCCAAAGGGTTTTACCCATGAGCATTCCCAGGAAGAGTGTTCAGGCCACATGTTTTGCACACTCTCCTGACACCAGATTCTATCAACACTGAGCATGTATGAAAGTAAGACTGGGCTTGGGTTTTCCACCACTTAATTTTCTCACATGTGCCGAGGCCAAACTGTGGCTACACTGTGGGCCATGGGCAGGAGAGAGCACAACGCAAGGACAGAAAAAACTACCAGCTTCTGAGTTCACCTGCTTTCAGGAGAGAGTAAAAGCTAGGAGCTGCCTTTGTGAGCTCTGTCGGCCTAAGCATAACACCCTGTAGTCCTTATCTGAGTTTCCTGAAGCTCCCCAAGCCAGCCAGCTATATCTTTAAATAGCATTATTGAAAATGGGAATAATTTTCTTCTGAATTCATGTGTTTTAATTTTATGTCAACTCTATTATTGGAATTAATGAGAAAGAAAGTAGAGAACTGAGAATAAAAGAGTAGTTAATTAAAAGCTCATCTACAACTTGCATTTGAGTATATTTTCGTACTTGTATTTGAATACAGGGTGTCAAGTATTTAAAGAATAAACAAGCCACACCATTAAGGCCACTGGTACTGAGATCACATCAATACAGTGCCCACCAAAGTGCCGGGCACAGTTTAAGTGCTAGATACATACAGAGGTCCTCTTCCCTTTCTTCTCCTACTTGAGTTCCCCATGGGCTACCCACCCCCGTCCTCATACACTTTTCTGTTCCACTAATCCAGAGATGTCTCAGGCATAAATGAAATGGACAATGGGGGCCAAAGCAGTAAAAGATCCTAATTCCGGCATAAAGTTTTGTCAAGAAACTCAGTCTTCCTTCTGCACTAAATCTTAGTTCTTCTTCCCTTTTCTCTCCTGTCTGAGCTCCCGGGTTGCTTCCCTGCCAGAACAGAAAGTACAGCTTGTGTTTGGTTTCAAGGTTTAAGCAGAGTGCACCTGCCTAAGGTTTCCTGAGATTTATTATCATTCTGGCTTAAATCTTGCAGTAGATGGAGAGTGCTTTTTCAGTTACTGAGGACAACAGAGTAGAGAACGTCACTTCTTTGGCTTCCTCCTCTCCACTCCTGCTGGAAAAACACAGCAGGGGCAAGTCAAGGTCCATGGGGGAAATGGAGCATACACCCCCAGCCCAGACTGCTTAGTCTTATGTCCAGAAGTGAGCGCTACATGGAAATGATCCAACGTCAGTGAAATCACTGTTGACCTTGTTTAGTGCATAAGATTTATTGCTATACCTCCTAAATTTGTCTTTCATCCCTTCTGGTATACAAAACAGTTCTTTGCCCATCGGAAAACCGAGGAGCTCCATCAGCATCTTAGAAGATAAAGCGTGTCAGCCTCTACAGTTTCCACATATTCAAAACACTATGCAAGGTCTAGAAACAAGATGAAGAATCTTACATCAAGGTTCATCATTAGCTTAGGAACAAAGAGGCCATAGAGCATTATTTTTATGTTCCAGAAACCTATGGGTGTCTCAGGCTGATCACTGAACCAGGAAGTGAAGCCCGAGACGATAAAGAAGATCACAATGTGGGTGGAAATCTCTTGTCAAGAAACTACATCCTCCTGACTGCAAATGTCAGCCCACCATTCACTTATTACAATGTCCTCATAAAATTATGAGAGGTGTTTGTGACTTTTTTGTCCTAAGTTTATATAACAAAGTTAACTAAAAGCGAGTATATGGATTTCATATATATATTCTTATGTTCCTAAGGAAATAAAACATTTTCTAAATTATGACTCTAAGAACAATAACATTTTGTATAGATCCTAATTAAATTCAAGTCACCTGGGACACATTCATAGGAAAATCATTCAATAATCAACAATTGTTTGGGTTTCCTTGTGGGCACTGTTGACAGCTATGGTTTCACAGAACCATTCTCACTCCCGAGTCAATATTTAATTATTTTGTCTTAACACTCTTGTATATCACTGAAATACATGGTGAATAAGTATGATTAAGCTAGAAATACAGCAACCTCCAAAGGCCTCTGTTTAAAGAGCAGTGAGAATATTAAAAATAATAGTAGTTCATAAAATACTCTTGATTCCTAATGAAACTGCCCATGTCTGTGCTCCTTGTGGAGCCAATGCTTTGGTATTTTAATAGCAAGCCACTGTCATCAGCTGTCTAGTCAGCCAGGTGCAATATTTCTAAACAGTCAACTTCAACATTCCTCTTTGCTTTTAAGATCTAACTTTTGCTATCCTCTGCATAGTGGTCTTCTCTGAGTGGAAATAGTTTTTAAAACTATAAACCCAAGAGAATGTGGGTCACAGTGAAGTTAATTATTTTCCCACTCAAATAAGCTGTGGAACAGCAAGAAGGAAGTGTTGCTCTGTGGTGACACTGGGAGGGGGGGCCAGTCCATCACAGGACGGGTGCAAAGTGGCATGTGCAAAGGAGGCCCTGACTCTCAGCTGCCTGCCTTACTTTGTTACAATGAGATGCTCCATTATTTGGTTTCAGACTCTGCAAGTCTTCTAAAAAGTCTTTAAAATACATCCAACTTTAAATGAAAGTTTTTAAAAAACATTCAAGGTGAAGATAAGCCATCTGGGAAATTGTCAATGCCAATATAATACCTTTAAGGTAGCATACACATGCAAATCATTATGAGAGAAACATTTATAATGACTAGAAAGGAAAAAATTCCAATTCAAATAATGATCTAAACAGTTTTTTCCACTTATACCATGCTAAATGTTATAAATATCTCACACATAACGAGTAAAGCACTTGCCATAAGACTGAATTAATTTTTCATGTCTTATGAATATAAAATATTAACTGTGTTAAATACTCACTTGGATCTTCTTATACACCAGGACTCTTCTAGAATGTAATAATTCACTTGTAACTTTATCAATTCTCGCTTCACTTCTTCAGCTGCTTTTCGACTATACATTGAGTAAACTATTTTCGTTCTGGCTCTTTAAAGAAAAATAATTGGGCAGAAGATTTTCAAGATTAAAAGGATGCAATCAAGCTATCTGGAAGAAAGCACTGAATGGAATAAGAAGAAAGACTCTACAGAAGAGTCAGGTCAAGAGAACATTCTTCACAGAGTTCCTGCTAAGGGGCATTAGGCAGGTCAAAAGAAAAAGGTAGAAGCATACATAGCACAAGAGTCCTGGGAGAAGAGGCTTAGTTGAATGCATCCCTTCATTTCCAAATTCAATCTTTTTGCTTGTTTGCTCGTTTTTGTTTTGTATTCTCCATAACCCTATCATACATGAGAGTAAGGCACACTGTGCATGGACAGGGGGGAGCCACAAATGTGGCTACCAGACTACTTTAAAGCTGCCATGCAGTCCCAGCTTTGACAGCAGCAATAATTGGCATTAATGGCTCTCCATTTTATTCCTAGATTGAAAAAACAAAACAAAACAACTAAACTTATTCAGCACAATTGTTCTAGAAATATAAGCTTACTGAAATTGATTGAAAAAGATTTTTTATTTATAAAATATGTTTCACTGTTACACAAAAGAACAGATTAATAAGATTCACCCATTTACTTAGGAAATGAATAGCTTAACCTAGCCTAGAAATTGCATGAAATTTAAACCTACATCTTTTTCAAAGAGAACACAATAC
Organism: Canis lupus familiaris; assembly: GCF_011100685.1. Classification (NCBI taxonomy): domain Eukaryota; kingdom Metazoa; phylum Chordata; class Mammalia; order Carnivora; family Canidae; genus Canis; species Canis lupus. The sequence goes on from NC_049235.1 coordinate 46,764,465, forward strand.
TCTCAAGAAAAATATAAAAAACAAAAATCAAGATCATTCTAGTAGGCAATATGGATGAAAATCAGAATAAAACCCTCTTTGAATGGGATTCCATTTCAACTGCCTTCTTAGAATTCAAGAACAAATAGCCAAAAGGAAACCTTAAATAAAAGCTAGAGGATCATAAATCTTCTGGGGAGCTTAAGGATAGTGATGACTAATAAGGACCTGGGTGTCTTGTAGCCCTCTTTGCCTGTAGAAGATGGACAGGCTATGATTTCGTTTTGCTGCCTAGTAGAGAAGAGACCCCAAAGGTTGTTGTTTTATTGCCCAATGGAACCTTACCAGTTTTGTTTCTGATTCAGCCTTCTTATTTCAGCACTGCTTTCTCCCCTAACTCTAGAAATCTCTGTTCACCAGTGTTCTTGGAACACTTCTCATTATTTTGCTGGTTCCCTTCATCACTAGTTGTGTGAGAAATTTGTTTTGAGCAATGTGAAAATTGTATACTAACCTTAACCCTGCATCTTCATAGTGTGGATGATTCACAATGGGCCGAAGCGCAGAGAGTTTAACACTTGCCATTGTGGGCATAGCGCCTGCAAAGACTGCGTCTGAAAAGCAGGAAAGGAAGTCTCAGGAAGGCACTCAGTGAATGTTAATCAGGTCTCCTTCTGGTCAACTCCATTACTTCCCAGATGAGAACGTGGAGGCCCAGAGAGGTTCAGGACTTAAAGATTCAATGGAAGAACCCAACTGAAGTCAGCTGGCTGGTAAAATGGCTATCAGGCCCTTGGCTTTGGAAGTCAGAGCCTCCTTCTTTCATCAGTGAAGATTTCTGGGGTTTTGTTTGTTTGTTTTTGTAACATCTTAGAAATCTTTCCTGCTTCTAGGAAATAAGTATCAGATTGGCTAGGAAAGTTTTATAACACCAAGGAATTCTGGAAAATGATTTGAAATTCAGTCATTTGATACTCAGATAACAAAATCTCCTTTGAATAAAATGTCTATTCTATTAGTTCAAGAAGGAATGTTCAGGACTAAGGTTAAAAACTCACAAGGAAAATATGCACAACAAAAATTATTTTAAGTCATACCACATTAATGAGCACTGAGGATTAGAGAAGACTGATGAATCACTGACCTCTACCTCCGAAACTAATAATACATTATATGTTAATTAGTTAAATTTAAATAAAAATTAAAAAAAAAAACAAATCATGCCATGTCAAACTTTGGGAACATTTGAAAAAAAAAAACATTAGAATTTCTGGAAAATAGCAAAATAGATTATTAAGAAAATATATATAACATTTCTTTTGCAAATCATTTAAATAAGATTGACATCTCTCTTTTCCTGAATAATTTAGAAGCAGCACTGCTTAGAGTAAGGTCACTGGAAGTAATGTGGGTTTAAAACTTTGCAGTGGTACATAAAACTGTGGGGAAAACTTACCTGGTTTAGTACTGTATTTGATCCATTCGATAAGTTCTTCTTGTGGCAAATTGCTGAACTCTCCTACGATATTCCATTGGGTTTGGAGATTTGCTGAACCCTGTATTGACATTGCTGCTAATACAGCAAAAACAACAGCACCAGGATGTACTTTGCAAAAGAGCCATCCAAACAGCTGAAACCAAATGAAGAATACATTTGATAATTGTACAGCAGCCTGTATCCAATAAGAAAAGTTCTTCTCAGAGAGGAATACAGTCTCCTGTAGATAAACCAAAAAGCAAAAACCTAGGGACTAATTATCCTAAGGTAAAGTTCCAGAAACAATGACCAGAGGGATTAAAAGACTTTTGCCATTAACCTTATAGAGGTGGGGTATAAACTCAGGAAGCTGTTCTCTCATTGTGTTCTGATTGCATGTTCCAGTAAAGCCAGGACCACCTATATCATTTGCCAGGCCCGATGCAAAATGAAAATATGGGGCCTCTTGTTGAAACATTATTTAGCAGTTCAAAAGACAAACAGAAGAGCATCCAAGTAGGTGCAGGGTCCTTCTGAGGGAGGGGGCCCCATGCATTTGTGGAGGTCCCACACCTGTGAAGCCAGCCTGGAGTAAGGTTTTCTACCCTCAGTCACAGGGCGGGCTGGAAATTGAGATGCAAGGCTTCCCATCAGCCTCCTTTCCTGTCCCAGCCTGGAAGAGTCAGGAAGAGTGGCTTCATCTCCAGGTTCCTCTGGTAAGCAATGCCTCTCTAACGCAACACCAATAACCTGATTGGGAACCATGAGATTGGCTGATTTTTCCAGTTAAATGGTCCACACTCAACAGTAACACTTTGTCCCTATCATTCACTCCTTAATTTCTCTACGTCTGTAGAACCAGATTGAAGCTTCTTGAGGGCATACATATTTTTTTGCTTTTTGGATTATCTATCTACCATCCTACCCTTGTCCCTAGAGTGTAGTGCAGATGCTTCATAAATATTTGCTAAATTTAAAAGAGGTACTGCTGCTGCATCTTGGCTAATGGACTGATGTAAAGGTGGCACTATAGAGAAACATAAATCTGTGAATACAGAGCAAGAAGGCAGGTAGCCAGGAAAAGTAAGTAGCAAATATCCAAATGGCTTATACTAAATTTTAAAAAGTCAGGGAAGTACATACAAATGTATACTGAAATGAAAAAAGAAGTTTTAAGCTTGATACTGAAAACAAAACAAAACAAAACAAAACATATATTTGGAAGTAACTGCAACTTGAAACCATTGGTTAGAATTCTTTGTGGTAGGAATGTCAAAACAACAAAAAGTTATTTCTACCGTGAAGTTCTGTTTTCTATCAACATCTGTAGCAGTCACTCATAAATTTAGCGTGTTCTACTTGAGTATTTGTTGTATGCCAAAGATTATTTTAGAAGTTAGAAGGATAAATGAACTGCTTTGGTCTTTGCCCTTTAGGAAAGATTAATACAAAACCACAAAAAACTTTAACTACAATAATTTAAAGAATTTTCAGTAATTCAATATGATTTGGGGGCCATTCAGTAACAAAAGAGGGGTAAAGCAATCATGGCAGCTACAATGCCAACATGACAACCATCTTACCTGTCTTGAACAGATCAAGGAAGCCATAACACACATGTGTGGTGTCAAGAAGAGTTTCAGTCTCATAATTAAAATACCGAGGACTGTATATGCTAACAGTTGCAATGCATGATAAACTAGCTGAAAGAAAGAGAAAATTTTTTTTCACTTCTACAATCTGTGAAGCTTAATACATTGTTAAATAGATGAATATCTAGAAAAGCGTACTTTTTCTTAGTGACAATATTTTGATTTCTGACTAAACGAGTCTTAAAATTCACTTTCAAACTTCTCCATCTTATTAGAAGCTAAAATTATAGAGTCACTACAGCTAGCGGTTCTAGAATTTTGCTCAGAGTTAAGCCTAGAGTTAATAAAGCCCACATTTCTGAATCTACCTTGGTGTTACCATCAGATTTAGACAGGAAAGTGGTAAACAAAATTAAGTACTGTTTAAGATCCCAGAGCTCTGCCTTGGAACAATCATCAAAACCAGGCTGAAATATGCAATACGGTACTATTAACCATAGTCACCAGGCTGTTGCTAGGAGTGTAGATTTTAAAAGTCCTCACCACAAGAAAAAAAATTTTTTGGTAACTATGTGATGGATGTTAGACTTATTGTGGTGATTATTTCACAACGTATACAAATCCAGTTAATTATGTTATACACCTGAATCTAACATCATGTTACATGTCAGGAAAGAGGGAAGGGAAACGCAGGGGAGGGGAGGGGAGGGGAGAAAGGAAGGAGGGAGGGAGGAGAGAGAAACAGGTGGAATCACCAGGCGATAGGAGCAGCAACCAATCACACAATAAACTGGATCACTGTGAAGATGATCAGAACAGACCAAATGGGCTTCCTACATAAATGTTTTAACAAATGGTCACGTTTGTAATAGTCTCATAAAAACACAGGCCCATTTTGAATATGGTAAGTGACAGTTACCAATAGTTAGAAACTGGAACTAGAAAGAAAAGTCCAAATACATACAAACTGTAAAACAAAGTAAATTTTAGTAATACTGAATCTTTACCTCTCCGTGATCAAATTGGTGTTTTCTGAAATGGAATAAGAAATACTATTGAATCATTACTGAAGTATGTACTTCAATTATTTGCATCATCTTACAAAAACGAATTTTACAACTTGTATAACATTCAAAGGACATATATATGTAAATAAAAATAGCTAACAGTTATGAATGGAAATTGGTGTCACAATCTTTTAAAAGCCAGCTGATTTTTTTAAATGACAATGTTGCATACCCTGCACATTTGACTACATGGACAATTATTGGGCCAACGAAAGACATGCCGTGGTGTTATCAGGTACCTCCCTGGTGATATTCAAGGTAGGGAATGGGGTGAAGGGAATCCTAAAGCCTTCATACTTCCATATGCCTGCTTCTCATTGTCTCTGAGCTTCCTCATAAACTGTAGCTACTACAGAGACAATTTAGGAAACCACACAAAAAACATGTTTTCAGCAGCAGCTCTAGAATATACAAATAGCCACAAAACTCCCCCATGAGTTTTACTTGACAATTTTAATTTCCTGAGAAAGGATACATGATTAGAGACCCATATACTCTCCCTACATCTGCCTCTGACCCTGCACCACCCCACCCCTGCCATCCCATTTCAATTATCATCACAGCAGTGCCAGCTAGCTTTTGCAAGGGGGAATCCAGTCATACCAATCCCTTACTTAAAACCCCTCAATGAATAAACTCTCAAATCCTTATCATGCTGTACATCGTCATTCTATTTCTCATCCTTGAAACTCATCGTCTACCATGTTCCCTCTTGATCACCATGCTCCAGTCACACTAGACTAATCTTACTCAAACATCAGACAGGCACTTGACTCCCATATTCAGTGCCCCTCTCCATAATCCCTCCTATTCCATTCCTGTTTTATCTCCTAAAAAATGTTCATTTATTGGTTTTTCCTACATTTAAACCTTTGTTCCATCTGGAATTTATTTTGTGTAAAACATAAAATATGGTATTAGTTTTATATCTCTTTGGTTTTCTCTCAAAAGATAGTCCATTGGTCCTAAAACCATCAACAGAATAATTTATCTTTTCTGCTAAGCTGACACACAAAGCTGTGTCCTTCAAGTATAGATTAAGTACTAGGCCTACTGTCAGATTGTAGAGATGGAATTTGAGGTGTGAATAAGTGATGTACTGAGCTCTGCACAGATAGGGAAGAATGATAAAAGCAAAGAGGAATGACAATCGAAAACATCAATTATCAAATGCTGAGTATGCAATATGAACTATAAAATTAATACACTCTAAATATCTACTTAATAACAAAATGATTAAAAGCATATTTACCTTATATGTGTTTGTTGTTTAGTTAAGACACCCCACATGTCACTAATAATCTGCAAGTAAATTTTTTAACACATTAGAAGAGCTGTTTGGGGAAAATGAAATTTCAACTAAAGTATCTTGTAAACTTTCAAACTTCTACTTAAAAATAGAAGAAATATGGAGATAAGAGATGACTCAGGAAATAATTACACCACCATAATCTTCCATTTGCACAGTCCTTGATCATATCTAATACCCAACAATTCTGTTCAGGTAGATAGCATTATCCTCATTTTGTAAATGAGCCACAGGCTCAGCTGGATGAAATGGTCTCCCAGAAGGTGGAACAACTAGAAAGCATTTCCAGGCCCTGCAACCTGACCTTCTGGCTTCTAACTCACATTCAGGGAATTCAACATACCCAGGTTGTTGGCAATGCCTCTCCCTCAGCATCCATACACATACCTGGGCAACTAGGTGGGAGGCTGAGAAGCACAACCAACCAAACACTGAGTTTGCATATTTAGCAGCAACTGGAAGGTTATCTCATCTGAAATCCTATCCCCAGCATGGGTGTCCACCATGACACCACTGACTGGTGTTAATCCACCTCTTGGAAGGCTTGAGTCTGTAACACTTTCCTAGTCAGTCCAGATCAATTCTGGTCAGAAGTCCTACCCCTGAGAATTGGCCATGATTCTAAGGAGCCAAAGTGAGTGTAATCTTATTTCCAAGTGGCGGGCTTTTAAATATATGAAAATAATCACCTTTTATTCCATTTGAATCTTTCAAGTCAAACATCCAGTTCTTTTAACCCGATGTAACTGTTCTTGTCATCTCCAGCCATCCAGATTGCTGTCTTTTTAATGTACTCTAAATTGCCAATGTTGGTGTTTTTTGATTACCTGCCAGGTGCACACCCACATCAAGTGTGCAAAAGTGTAAAGGAAGCACAGAGTCTTCTTGCTTCTAGCAGAAACTGACTATAAACTCATCAGGTTTGAAAAGCTTGTGAGACTACAAAACTGAACACTACATAACACTCAATAAGGAGGGAAAGGTGCAGAGTCTGATTCTTGCTCTTCCCTTGCTTTTTAATGGACATGATGTGAGCCCGGAAACAACCTCTCTGATCTTCTAATGCTGCATCTGTCAAAATGGGGATAATAATATCCATGTACCCTTCAGGGCTGTCAAATAACCAGGGGAAATAACATTGTATGTGTGATATGTTCGGGGAGAGTATAAATATGTAATATGAACAATAATTATAGTGCAGAATATTCTACAAATATATAATGTGTTAACACAGAATCACTAACTACAAATCAGAAAACCTTTAGAGTCTATCATCTGTTTGTTGATTATAGATTAATCTTTATTCATTCTCTTAAAACACTTGCAGTTACAGAATTCACCAACTCTTAAAAGAAAAAAGAGAATATCACACCTGCTCTTTGCTAAAGACTGGAACTTCTCTGACCTGATTTAAATCTGGGCTTAGAATTAACAAGGCAGGAAACAACAAATGTTGGAGAGGATGCGGAGAAAAGGGAACCCTCATACACTGTTGGTGGGAATGTGAACTGGTGCAGCCACTCTGGAAAACTGTGTGGAGGTTCCTCAAACAGTTAAAAATAGACCTGCCCTATGACCCAGCAATTGCACTGTTGGGGATTTACCCCAAAGATACAAATGCAATGAAATGCCGGGACACCTGCACCCCGATGTTTATAGCAGCAATGGCCACGATAGCCAAACTGTGGAAGGAGCCTCGGTGTCCAACGAAAGATGAATGGATAAAGAAGATGTGGTTTATGTATACAATGGAATATTCCTCAGCTATTAGAAATGACAAATACCCACCATTTGCTTCAACGTGGATGGAACTGGAGGGTATTATGCTGAGTGAAGTAAGCCAGTCGGAGAAGGACAAACATTATATGTTCTCATTCATTTGGGGAATATAAATAATAGTGAAAGGGAATATAAGGGAAGGGGGAAGAAATGTGTGGAAAATATCAGAAAGGGAGACAGAACGTAAAGACTGCTAACTCTGGGAAACGAACTAGGGGTGGTAGAAGGGGAGGAGGGCGGGGGGTGGGAGTGAATGGGTGACGGGCACTGGGGGTTATTCTGTATGTTAGTAAATTGAACACCAATAAAAAATAAATTTAAAAAAAAATAAAAAAAAATAAAACTACATATGCTCTTACCATAAGAAAAAAAAAACAAACAAACAAACAAAAAACAAAAACAATGCTGATATATTGTAATTTATGAAAAGTAACTCAGAAGAGGAAAAACTCTTCAATGGTAAACCACGAGGTAGATAAGCTATATATGAACAATCAGTTGGGTCCTAGTCAGATAGAAGAAAGTTTATAGAGGCAAAGACGTGTGTGTCTACACATGTGTAAATGATGTATCTGCTCACGCATGTACACTTGTGCATATTTATGCATATATGTAGAAATGGTTTGGTGATGAGAAATTGCACCATTTGTCATGAAAAATTATTTTTCCATTAGTAATATTTTAATTCTGCATATTTTGTGGACCATTCTGTAGAAAAGCAAGATATAATTCACAATGTGGATGGTTAAAAGGGTATAAATTTCGGCACAAAAATATAATGCTAAAAAAATGTAAAAAAAAAAAAAATAGAATTTCATTATCAAAGCCAAGTTGGGAGTCTAACAATTTTATCGATGTTGGTTAATACATTGTTAATATTCTATTTTTTTCCTTTTGATCAATAACAAGAAACTCATTCCAGGAGTTACTGAGAAATGCATAAGTGACTTAGAATGGCATATATTGAATATTTTAGGGAAATATTACATAAAGCTAAAAGTAATAATTTACAAAGACAAAAATAACTGTATCTGGTCCAATATAGTCTCTTTGATCATGTCTTTCAAAATATATGACTACCAAAACTGGAGCCATCTTTTTCTTATGTCTATTTTATGCTGGCAGATAGAATATTTTTAAGGCCTGTAAATGTTCATCAAGGGCTATTAGTAAGAAAATACAGAATATGTTTTAACAAATCCATATAAAATATTGTGTCATATTAACATGTAATTTAATATACTTAACTACTATGTAGAACAAGAAAGTATTTTATGATAAGAAAGAGCTCTAAAAAAAAAAAGAAAGAAAGAAAGAAAGAAAGAAAGAAAGAAAGAAAGAAAGAGCTCTTAAAAGGCTCCTGGTGGCTCAGTCAGCTGAGCATCCAACTCTCAATTTCAGATCAAGTCATGATCTCAAGGTCATGAGATCAAGCCCCACATCAGGCTTTGCACTCAGGGGGAGTAGACTTGAAATTCTCTCTCTCCCTCTGCCCCTCCCCCTGCTAGCACTCTCTCTTTTTCTAAAATAAATAAATAATTTTTTAAAAAAGAAAGAGCCCTTAAGTGATAGACATATACCTTTTTAACGATTGCAATAAACACAACCAGAACAACTGGAAGCAACAATGTCTTTGTATACCTCAGTGGAGTCTGAAATTCAAAGAGATGTTTTGTTAGAAGAAAATATTATTTTCAGACAAAATTTCATTTCAAATAATGAACAAAGTGAAGTTTAAAAAGTGTAAGTAGAGCATTTACCCATTTAGGGTTCGTCCAATATACCCACTGACTCCCATCATAAAAATGAAGATATATTTCCATAGAAACAAGCTTACCCAAAATGTCGATTTGAAAACATGAACAAATATAGTATAACACTTGTAAGTATAAGATGTGAATGGAAAGATTACTGTTCACTTTTTGCACACTACTTTTCTAACTAGACAGCTCGACTTAATATTCACCTAAGATCAGTAGAATTCCTTTAAATTGCATGAGCTCTTCCTGTCCACTTGATGGGAGATAAAAATCTTAAACATGATTCCCTCCCACATACACACAAAATAATGACCATGTTTACAAGATAAATAAAAACTTTTATATTTTCTTAATAAGAAACTACAGAAACATTTAATAACAAAATCCTAAACATTGCCAATCCTATATATTTCTCAATCATTTTCAAGTCATAGTCTTAAATAATTCTGAAATTTCTAAGCTGCAATTGATTTGCTTACCACCAATATTTACCCTCACAAAAATAATCCTATACTATTGAGTTAAATAATGTACACTTCCCCAAATATGTTAATCAGGAGAAATCTAGCTTTAACATTAGAAGCACTGGTAGATTTTAATCCTATAAAGTATAAGTAGCATTTTCTTATTTTCCCTCTCATTAGCCCACTTTGGTTGCTTGTTATTCTGTATTAGACAAGTAATTTTGGTAATTTATTAACCAAAAATGCATACTTCATAGTTAGAAGTCTCATTAAAAGATTTTTTATGTTTTTATTTTATCATTTACTTTTATTAACATTTGCATAGTATTTAATTTTTAAATATATTTATTTCTATTTTGTAAATTTTTAAAAGTAACTTAAGCAAAAATTATATAACCAGAAGTATTTTATTATTAAAAAACTCAGGCATTTTCTAATAACAACTAAAAATAAACGTAAAAAAAGTTGTGAGATACTGGTGTTTACCTTAAAAAGGCAATGTCAAAGTTGCATCAAAAGTATTTAACAAAATTTAACTAAAACTCAAATTTAAAATTGTATGCCAAAACTTTATTTGAAAAGTATTTTTTAATATATTTTTTTTTTTTTTAAAGAAAATCAGGGATGCCTGGGTGGCTTAGTGGTTGAGCGTCTGCCTTCAGCCCAGGGCATGATCCTGGAAACCCAGGATTTAGTCCCACATTGGGCTCCCTGCATGGAGCCTGCTTCCCCCTTTGCCTCTCTCTTGCTCTCATAAATAAATAAATAAATGAATGAATGAATGAATGAATGAATGAATAAATAAATAAATAAATAAGTAAAATCTTTAAAAAAAAAAAAAAGAGGGCAGCCTGAGGGCTCAGCGGTTTAGCGACGCCTTCTGCCCAGGGCCTGATCCTGGAGACCCAGGATCGAGTCCCGCGTCGGGCTCCCTGCATGGAGCCTGCTTCTCCGTCTGCCTGTGTCTCTGCCTCTCTCTCGCTTTCTCTCTCGTTCTGTGTCTCTCATGAATAAATAAATAAAATCTTTAAAAAAAAATGAGATTAGCATCAAACTCTGACAGCAACACTAAGCCGGAAGAGGGTGAAGTTAATTTATTTAAGACACTCCATGAAAAATACATGAGCCAAATATTTTATATCTAGCCATATCTCCACATTTAAAAGCCACTGATAAAATACAGGATGCGTGAAAACTCAGGGATTATTGTTCTTATAGCCCCCTGTGAGGAATCCACTGGATAGCAAGCTTCACACAATTGAGAAATGGCAGAAGAGGCTTCCTCAATCACAGAACATACAGCACGAAAAACACCAATCTACAGAACTATGACAAGGACAGGGATATGAAGGTGAGAGAATAGCATGTGCAGACAGTGAAGATGCAATGGGACTGAGTGGAGGATATTTGGGAAGGAAATAATGTCACTGATGATAGCATTACAATAAATTAGAAAAGGGGAGGGGAGGAGTAGTGGAGACAAGAAGGGACTGAGTATGACTCTCCATAGGAAACCAACAGAAGGGACATGAATTAATATATAAAAGCATTAATATAAAGGAAATAAAATTATATAATTTCCTCAATACTAAAAGATCCAGCAGAGAGAGGGTATGCACAAGAACAAATGCAAAGGAAACAAACCACACAGGGACAGAGGTACACATGTGTACATGCATGTGTGCTACTGGAATTACAAGGTCTTTTTCTATTAATTTTTCATTTTATTCTAAGCATAAAAGTTATATGTGCTCATTGTAAAAGCCAAAAAATGCATAAAAAATAAGACAATTTTAATCAATTATCAGCATTTCTTCCCCAATGGGCTGTCTGTTCACATGCCTCCCCCATTTCTGCACATGTGTATGGGAGTAGGGATGTATTTTTGGGCAAGGGTTAAGAGTCCTTGGTAATTTTTTATACATTTGGACAATCTCCTAAACTCAATACATTAATTCCTAGTTTCATTTGTTATATTTATGGCAAGAATCATCCCAGTTAATCATCTGCTTTTTAATTTTTACAATATTTAATGTACAGATGTCATATGCAGTCAAATCTATTAATGATTCTCATATGCATTTTGCACTGCTATTATGCCCACTACAAAATGAAGCTAATACTAGTTGAAATGTCCCTCAAATTTATTTTTCAAGCTCCATTTAATTTTGACACACTAATTAACTGAACTGAAGTTTATTGCATAATGTGACACAAAGCTTTTTTTTTAAAGATTTTATTTATTCATTCATGAGAGACACAGAGAGAGACAGAGAGAGGCAGAGACACAGGCAGAGGGAGAAGCAGGCTCCGTGCAGGGAGCCTGATGTGGGACTCGATCCTGGGACGCCAGGATCATGCCCTGGGCCTAAACCACTGAGCCACCCAGGGATCTCACCCCAAATCCCATTTTTCAAATAATATTTCTGAAATAATGCACTTTTTATCCATTTATCTGTGCTTCTTTCTTCTTTCATATTAAGTACATACACATAAACATAGTTAAGTACATACTCATGGGACTATCCAAGCATTATCTATTTTTGGCCATAAAAATGTTCATGCCTTAGTATCCCTGTACTTTAAGCACTGTTGCTAACCATTTCCATACCTAGAAGGGAAAGATCTCCCTCATTCTTTTACTTTATTTTAAAGCAGAATACAATTAAAATATGATTATTGTAGAACATTTTAAAGATGCAAATTACAAAAAAAAGTTAATCACTGATTATCTCTCCAGCCAAAAACCACTGTTAAAATTTTCCTCTCTCACACCTTATTCTATGTGTGTTAATTATAGGTAAATAAGATCATACCATTTTGTTCATTCCATTATACATGTCTTTCCATACCAGTACAGTATCATGTTAAACTGTTCCCTTTTCCCCAGTGTATGGATGTATCATACAATGGATGCACACTCTCTGAACTGGCACCATACTGTCTCTACAGCACAGTCCCTGTGAAGATACGAATGGAGATGAGGAATAGCAGGCTGGAAACAGCTTTGCTATTTTCTTCAAATTAACGGAAGTCATGCTATGCCTCAATAAACAATTTCTTCTATCACTTAACTGATGGTACATACTCTCAGGTTATAGTGGCATGAATATCCTCAATAATGTCAAAGGACATTGGCCATAGCCTAACACTCTGCTGATGTTTACCCTGTAGTCTACTTCCTTTACCACTTGCTTGAAGGAGTCTTGATTTGCTATGAACATGCATTTTAACGTCTTTCAAGACACTCTTCCTTGGTTTCTTTCAGTGGGCTCAAGAGTATCATTTATATACTTTTTATTATCCATATATGTCAGAATTTGCCAGAACCAGGGAATGAAGACTGACAAGTCACTGGAGTAAACAGTACATCTGCAGGACATGCTCAATTCAGAATGTCTGGTTGATAAGAGTTTTCAGTGTGGTACACAATCATCCACTGGTCTGTAACTCGGAACACAGAGGTAACCACCCAGCAGGGATCAAGGGGAAAATGAAGGTGTCAGTAGAGTCCTGTTGACCAGTGTAATACCTACACGCACATAGCTTTGAAGGAAAATGTTTCACAGATAATAAAATATCATAATAAATTGGGGCTACAACGATGGTGTTAAAAAAGACACATACACACAAACACACACACGCACAATTTGTTGAATCAAACCCTCTCAGGTCAAATCCTGAGAATCAAACCCTTTGATCAAATCCTCTCAGGATTACTGCAAAATAATATTTTATATAAAATATCACTAAAATATCAAAGTACTTCCTACCTATCTCATTTGGCCTTCACAATATCTTTTTGCAGCATACAACTAGGAACTAGTAAGTTATGACAGGAAAAAAAAAATGAGAGTTGCTTGTCCAAGAACATCAAGTAGTACTGCAGACTTCCATCTCACAATCCCCCACGCTACTCCGTGGTTTCTTTTTAAACATCTGAATACAATTTTAGAAAGAAAAACATTGCTGGAATGAAAAACTTGTATTCAATATTTCAAAGCAATAAGATTATTCAAATAAACAACCACTGAGTGAATGGAAATGTGAGAACTTGAGAGAGTCTCCGAATTAATGCTATCCCTGAAAATAGGCAACTTGAACTGCTCATGCAAAAAAACTATTGCTAGTCTGAATGCTTGCTTCTAAATTATCAGAATGAGAACAAACCATACATTTCAGGGGCGCCATACTAATGTAAGAAGGAACGTCTTCCTCCAAGCCATTGCTTTCCCTTGCTTCCCACAGGTAACAGCACAGGAAAAAGGCGGAGATAACAGGAGCACCCTTTATGAAAAAAATGAATGGACCAAAACCTGAGGAAGGAAAACTAGAAATCGCATCTTACCTCCTTTTCCATAAAGTCAAACTCAGCTGCACAGGTATACAATAATGTATCAAAATCCTTGTAACTGAAGAATTTTGATGTTAATAAGTTGCCGATGTGAGCCTAAGAAGGAATAAAGTGAGGTATCATTAGATTACGGCATATAGTGTAGTAATGCACTTTAATTTTAATAGTATCTATAAATAGCTTTCACTACATTGCAGAGCTTGCTGCTCCCATGCCAGGCTTGCTTCTGTTAAAGTGCTGCAACTTCATGGTTCTCCCTTCTTTTGCTGACAAATGATAGTTCCAACAACGCCCTGCTTTCCACGATCCATCATCAACAAAGCAAATGCTTTTTATCCGTGGGTTTTCCCTGCTTAGGGTGCTAAACCTGACGAAACAATGCTACACAACATCTCCTTTTCCTGAGCCTACCAGGAGGGGTGGGCTTGGGAACACACACAGGCATCTATCAATCATCAGGGACAGAGTGCAATGAAGTGAAAGGAAAGGAAACATTAATTCCAATTTCTGAAAAGGAGACTGAAAAGACTCTCTGAGGGGCACATGAGTGGCTCAGTCAGTTAAGTGACCAACCCGTGATCTCAGTTTAGGTCTTGATCTCAGGGTTCTGAGTTCAAGTCCCACATTGGGCTCCACACTGAGCATGGAGCCTATGGTCTACAAGAGACATGTTTAAAACAAAAGTATACAGAAAGGTTGAAAATGGAAGAGGAGAACAAAATAAATAAATTGAACCAAACAAATCTAGGTTAGCAATGGTGACATTTAAAAAAACTGAATTCAAGCAAAACATGGAAAGAGACAACAAATGACATTATACTCTGGCAAAATGAACAGCAAAGCAATGTCCTATGTGTCATGAATATATCTGCAGTTAACAGTAGAGATTCAAAATGTATAAAGAGCTGAAAAAAACTGTAGGAAGAAATAGACCAGTTAATAGTGGTCACTGGAAATGTGAAATATTTTCCTCTAAAACAGAGCAGACAAATGTTAACATAACACCTGAATAGCATTATCAATACACTCATAGAAAATACAAACTTCACAAAGAGAGAATACATGTTACCTCTGAACATAAGAAAATTTTTTAAATATTCACATACCATATCACCATACATCTCAAAGAATTGATATAATACAATTCTTTTTCTAATCACAAGTGCAATAAAATTGGAAAACGACTAACTAGAAATGACTTTAAAAATCTTTTTTGGCTAAAAACTAAGTAGCACAAAATTTAACCTTCAGGCTAAAAAGAAAATCTCAAAATAGTTAATTTGCAAGACATAGGGAAAAAACACTATCAACAGGGAAATTTATAGCTGTAAATGCATTTATCAGAAAATAAAAGAGGTTGAAAACAAAAGAACCAAGCATTTTCCCTCAAGCATTAGTAAAAGCTACAGAACAAGCACAAAGGCATAAGAAACGAGGATAACACAATTTGGTGACAAAGGGAAATTCGGCAAAACCAGAGGCCTCAAAAAAAGGTGGTACTTTGAAAATATTAATACAGCAAATACAAAGCAGAAAAAATAGTACACACAAAAAAAACTCTCAAAGAACAGGTCTTTACAGGAGACTAATACTGATCCTGAATCCAAACAAGGAAAATAAATAAAATAATGTAAAAGATCATTTTACATCCATACAAAAATTTTAATAGGAAATTTCTACTGAATTCTACAATATTTTTTTAAAAAACATAATCCATTTGATTACATACATGAAATGGGTAGTTTCCTCTAAAGACATAGATTTTCAATAACTTCCTAAAGAAAGTGGATTTTGTAGTAGAAAATTCTCTCATAAGGAAAACTTTAGGCCTTGAAGGCTTTACTGTCAAATTCCACCAATCATTGCAGGAAGAAATAGTATCAATTCTATATAAATTCTCTTTGAAATAGGAGATTGGGGGCAGCTGGGCAGCTCAGTCAGTTAAGCAACCAACTCTTGATTTTGGCTCAGGTCATGGTTTCAGAGTTGTTAGACTGAGCCCCACATCAGGCTCCACGATCAGTGGGGAATCTGCTTAAGACTCTCTCCCTCTGGCCCTCACACTGCGTGCGCTCTCTCTCTCTCTCTCTCTTAAATAAATAAGTAAAATTCAATACTTCCAAAAAATTTAAGAAAACTAGCACTACCTTGAAACCAAGGCCAGACACAAACATTATAAGAAAATAAAACTACAGACTAATATCTGTCATAAATACAGACAAAAAGGACACCGGGGTGGCTCAGTGGTTGAGTATCTGCCTTCGGCTTAAGTCTGGGATCAAGTCCTGCACTGGGCTCCCCACAGGGAGCCCGCTTCTCCCTTTTCCTATGTTATGTCTCTGCCTCTCACTCTCTGTGTCTCTCATGAATAAATAAAATCTTTAAAAAAATACAGACAAAAATCCTTAAAAATATTAATAACCAAATCCAACAATATATAGAAAGACAAATACATTGTGCATGAGTGGGGTTATCCAAGAAATACAAGGCTGGATCAACACTCAAGAATCCATGAAAATGGGGACTTTCCCATGGCAGAGGAAGAAGTTGACAAATCCCCTCCCCCAATAACACCAATTCAATTGGATGAGACTGTCAAAACAACCATATCGGGTTCTAGAAATCGACTAAATAGAAAACAAATTGAGAAGCACTCATTCATATAAGCACTGATGAACAGTGAATGGAAATAGTGGGTGTCTGTGGCATCCATGCCTGGGCTTTTCCCACTCACCATCAGCAGCACCTCAACTTCCCTGGGGTGGTAGACCCAATAGTTCCATGAGGGTGGGGCTGGCCATGAAAAGCAGAACCTCTGCTACCAGAAGGTACTGACTTGTTTGGGGACGGGATGCAAAAAAAAAATCTATGCTCAGAGGTACTGTTAAAAAGCATCAAACAGCAGGAAATGAAAGGTGAGAGCTCACAGCTTTGCCAGCCTCATGTTCTATTGCTTGCCCAGTGAAGAGCAGATTAGCTAGAAATTTTAGAGATTCTGGCAATGGGAAAACCAACAAGAGGGTAAATCAGTTCTCACATTCCCCGGTGGACTGGAAGGCTGCACACATGGGCTCAGGGATCCTTGAGCCCAAGATCTCCATAAATCTATGAATGACTGGGACATGGTATGCAGATTCATGAAGACCCAAGAAGGTGTGGAAGAAAGGAAAATGTGAGACAACCTTGATGTTCGGATGACAGTTAACACAGCAAGCCTGACTGCTCTCCTTGAAAAACCTGCTTGCAAAGCTGGTGCCCAGCTGGCATCAGGGAACTTGGATTACAGATGGCTCCTACCACCTTAAGTGAGAATGAGTAGTGGCTTACTGTACCTAAATCATATGAACACTGGTTTACGCTGAGCACCCACATTCTTTCTGGGAGTCTGGAATTTTGATATGTGCCAGGCAGAGGATGCCTATGTCACCAGCCCCCCAGTGAAAACTGTGTGTCATGGTACTGACTGAGCTTCCCTTGCAGACAACCCCAGGCTTCTACCAAGAAGAGTGTTGACAGGAACAGGGAGGGGAAGTCAGGATATACTGAGAAATGGCTTACGTGGTTCCTAAAGAATGAGGAAGTGTCTAATTTTCTTAACAGAGAAGGGTGAGTGGAAATGCTTCTTAAAGGCTGTGTGGCCTTGCAGTCTTTTCCTTTGACCAATGTCACGATTCAGAATTTATGAGCTGATATCCTTGATCAGATTTCTAGAAATATTAAATTTGCAATTACATTACTCCTAATTTGTTTGGTCCTGCTCCAACATCGGGCTGTGGCAAACCTTAACTGGTTTGTCTTCCCTCAGTGAGGAGACAGATTCCATTCACCTAGAACTTGGGCTGTCTCCCTTTTCTTCCTGTTCATTCTCTGCATCCTTGCTGACTCAATAACCTTTTAGCTCTCCTCAGGAGACTTCCAGGACCCTTCTCCAACTCTTCTCCTCTGAGTTCCTGCAGCACTCTATTCTTGTTTTTATCACAGCCTTTATTACATGGTATTAGAGTTGCTATATATCATCCCTAGCTCCCGCTAGACGACGTCTTACTATTCTGTATCTCTAGGATCTGTTCTACTGCCAGGCACATAGCAGGTACATATTGAATGAATGAATAAGTAATTTCAGACTACAGTTATCTGCTTTAAAAAGTCTTTCCACAAGTTGTAGATTGCCCATTGAACAACCCAATTGCTATCAATCTTTTTCAAACAAGAAATTCCCTTGTTTAAACAAAAAGCTCTATGATTGTCCAATGTCTAAGAAATCAAAGCTAAACTACTGTGGGTGAAAGAGGGGCTCCCGCCAGGGGGGTTGGGAAGTAGACCCTACAGAAGAATCCTTGGAAATTCCAGAACTTTACAAAACCCAGTTTTAAAACTATAGCTTTAATCTATTATGGACGGAGGAAAGATAGTCAATGAAAATAAATTACAGAAAAAAATATGTGGTTTACTTTACTCTTTCTGTGGTTGTGGTGCTGCTTCTTTTTTAAAATGTAATTAGTGTGTTTACTAAAACATCAAAATAAAATAGGCAAAATAAAGTTATGGATAGGAAGAATACTTAAAGTTATAAAACAGAATTCTTCTCATTTTCTCTCCTACCCAAATACCAAAACAAAACAAAACAACCAACCAAAAACCTTTCTCTTAGTAAGACTAACTTGGGTTAAATTACATATAAATAAACCTTTGACAAACACTGACCTGGAAACAGGGTTGGGGGAATGAGACTATAATATGGTCTATAGTTTCAGACACTCTGAAGATGGCATACTGACATGTTACTGAAGGGGATTATAAAGAAGCCAGAGAAAAATGACTGTAATGGACCTTAAAATTTGAGCTAAAATCTCTAGAGCTTTTTTGCTTTAAATTTTTAAAATCTTTGTGATAAAGAAAAGATCAATTAAAATAACAAAATTGTGTCAAGAAATTAATATTGGAGAATACAGACTACACACAGTCACATTTATTTTCTATTATCGTAAATAGACAAAATAATAAGTGAATAGACTTCATATTAGAATTTGACTCTAATAGTGGTACTTTAGTAACTCAAGTAATTCGTTCTTAGCCTGTTTGATTCTTCCAAATTTAAGCAAAAATGCACTTACATCATCTGCAATGCCAAAGATTTTAGATGTCAAATACTTTAGTACAACAGTTCCAAATAACCAAAAACATCCTTGGATAACCTACAAAAGGAAAACATAACAAAACAAAAATCAACTGATACTTCATACAGCCATTCCTAAGACACAGCTGAGGAAGTAACTAATCAATGCTTTAATCACATGTGAAATAAGTATCTCCATATCCAGAAAAAAGTGCTAAAAAATGCAGCTTAAAGAATGTTACTCCAAAATCAAGGGGCTATCACCAAAAATAAAAACACATGTGATATTATCAAAATTAAGATATCTTATAGGAGATTTACACAACAATTGCAGTTACGTTCTCCTTCTACTAATAGTCTCTTACACATGCACTGCTCCCCCAAAAAACATGAGTGATAAAAGAAATAAAACTAGAATTCCTCACCTATCCAATATTAATTTTAACTTGCCACATAAAAAGGGCAATTTAGCACATTAAAATTGAGTCTTAATTATGTCATAAAGCTGTTAGATTTCCTGCATTACATAAGAATAGATAATTTCCTTAAAAGTAAAACATAAAACTGATGATATATTTTAGAAAAGGAAAAATTTATGCATTCTAATAGATAGATTCTTACCCATAAACTAAGTTCAGATACATTTATTTTCAGGAAATGTGGTTTCATTTCCAGTATAACCTTCATGGAGAAAACAACATAGAATACAGTTAATATTTATATACATAAATTCAAGTACCAAAAAACACTTTTATGTAATAAGACTCTCAAGAATCTAAAATTCAGCACATTGTCAATGTTCCATATAGTATCAGCACAAGGTCATTGACTCTACAAAATAGCTCTATTTTATCCAAAGCAGATTAGATCAGTTAGTGATTTTGTAAAATTGAAAACCGAATTACCATACATAAATTTCTATGACTGATTTTACATCTCTGATTTACCTATGAACCAATATAATATATAATAGCATATAATATATATATATATATATATATAGTAGATAATAATTTCAGAATTTTAGACATGTGTCTTATAGTCATAAGATTTTAAGTATTATCAACTCTTAGAATGACTACAAAGGGGTTTTTAATGATCAACTAAGTATTTCTCTACCAAATCTTCTCTCTCTCTCTAGGAAATTAATAGATTCCCAAAGTATAGTACCCATAAAGAGCTAAAGCTACTTCAAACTTGCCAAAAATACAGTTGGAGATCAAAACATAAATACATGAACCCAAGTTAAATGTTTTCAGAAGTTTCTGAATATCTGAGAACACAAAAAGTGATAAGATTTAGGTTTCAAATAGATAACTACAAATAAAAATAGGCAGATGTGTGTTTATAGGTAAATACGCATACGTACTCTATATTCTATAACTGTTGGCGTCATTTATTTTTATACACCCAAATATGAAATATACATAAATATGCTTTATTCATAGCCAAGACACACCTTAGCGTCAAGCACCTAAAAGAAAACCTGATATATTGTAGGTACTGGACTGAATCAAAGCTTCCTGCCAAATGAACTTAGGTTAGATTTTATTAGTACCTGAAACGAGTATCAAGAATCATGCACTTTAATCTAAGTAATAGCAGGCCTTGCCTGTGTACACACGTAAAATGCAGCACTGAGTACATCGTTGCTTTTCCCGATTACAAAGAGAATTCACTGACTGTAAGAACTATCATTAATCTCAAAGTACAACAGCCCAGTTAGTGCTTTTTTTGTCATTGCTGAAAACTATGCATCCCTATATACTAACTGCTAATATCTGTGACTACGTATACTCAAACTACACAACCTGAAAAGGGTAGCGGCCCAGACTGGAAAGAGGCATATTCTTGGGAAGTGGGATCTTAAATGTTACTTGTGAAAAGGGAAAAGGAATAGGAAGTTCCCAATTGGTTCACTGGTTCTAAGAATCAAGAAAGCCAAAGTAATCTGGGTAACCTAAACAATTATTTAAGAAGCAGAAATATATATATATATTTATTATAAAATATATTATTTATTTATTTATTTATCTATTTATTTTAAGAAGCAGAATATATTTTACTTAAGACAAAACAACATACTTTTGTCTTCAGGAAAACAGCCTCATGCTAAAGCATGTGCACTTTAAATAAAGGAATAATTTCTTTCCTCTTAATGTTCTTAACAGAACATTGTAATGGCGAATTAAATCTACTAATAATAAAGGCACACCCATCTCTGGAAGTCCTTAAATTTAGGAAGACTTCTATTTAGAAAGTCATCCTGCCAAAAGTGGCAGAAGGAATTAGATGACCTTTCACCGTTTGCTCTAATTCTAGAACATAGTCTCCGGATAATCTAAATCTGCTCTTTGCAGTGATGTAGCAAAATATAACTGAATCATCACCTGATTTAAACCATCTAAATATTTTACACAAATAGACATGACTAAAAAAACTAAAAGAGCCCAAGGTTCCTAGCTTCTGGATCACAGTGAAACCAGGAGACTGCTGCGAGATGCCATGGGGAGGCAAGGGAGTCAGAGAGTGGAGCTCTAGGAGAAAAACTGCAAAGACGGGAGGAAACACGATAAAGAAGGAAGCACACAACCTCTGAAATGAACCTGGACTAAGGTGACAGAAAAGACAAGTAAAGAGAAAGGGCAAAGTAGGGGTATAAGGCAAGATGCTGTTTTCCAATACTAACGTTTGTGTTTCTTTCCTGTTTGGGAAGGGAGCACTCTATCACATATACATGAATTCAGTAAAATACCGGAGATGATTCTTATCAAAAATCCCTCACGAATTTCAAGCCAGTGAGTAAAAAACTAGAGAACCATTAGTTTCAAAAATAGCCACATACTTAAGAGACACTTACCCAAATAATTACCAAAGAGGAAGCATAATAAGAAGTTAATAACATTGAGTTTCCAAACATCAAAACAAAACAAAGTGCAAGAGATATCTGGAAAAATCCAAGAAAAATATAATTAATGCACATCAAAAACATTGATTTTTATTCTGAAAATTGCACATGCCATGATGAAATGCAAACCATTCAAAAGAGGATACACCATGAAAACAGCCCACATTCTATCCCACATTTCAAAACCCAAAAGCTGCCACCATCAGTAGTTACTGTGCATCCTTCCACACATTCATGAATACAAATCTCAGTCTGTATTTTTTAAAAACCACAAATGGAAACTTGGCCCATAAGCTATGCTATTGTTTGCTTTTATTCTTTGTTTCAGAGAGCTTTTTATATGAATCCAAGCAAATCTAATTCATTTGGTAGCAACACTCTGGAGTCTTACCAAAGACTACTGTGAACAGGTAAGTACTTTCCAGTTTTATTTTGCTGTTATTTTGTGTTTCCTATTACAAACACTGTTATGATAAACATCCTTAGGTATGTATCTTATATACATGTCAACACACTCATGAGATAAATTACTAGAAGTGGAATTGATGGATCAAGGGTATACACATTTTGAAACCTGAAAAAATATTGACAAATTGTCATAAGAAATATTGTACCAATTTACTCTCCCATCAGTAAGACATGAGAACTGCTGCTGCTACACACTTTTATCAATTTGTCAAAAAGTTTGACTATTTCATACAAGAAAAATGTTGCCTCGTTGTTTCACTTTTCCATTCTTTTAATACTTGGTGGGACACAGCATCTTCTCTTCTACTTGCTGTTTTTGTTGTGGGGCTGAACTGCTTATTCCTACTGCCCATTTTTCTACTGGGTTTTAATTATTTTCTTTAAGAGCTCTCTTTATATGTTATGAAAACATCACTCCTTATCAGGTAAATATGTTGTAAATATTTTTCTAAGTTCATTTTTATCTTTGTGGTGTTTCTGTATTATGATTATTTTCCCAATTTTTATGTTAGTGAAATCTATCATTTACTTCTATTAGGTCTTCCATTATTAGAAAAGCTTTTAAAAATAAAATAATCTGTATTTTCTTTTAGAAGTGCTATTTTTGATCCATATATTAGAATTTTCATCTGAATTTTAGGATCAGCTTAAGTTTCAACGGCTGACTTTTAATTAGAACCACTTTATTCGATAATGTACATCATAGCATATTTAGAGTTCTGTCCACTATCGAATCTTTAGATCCAAAAATAACACATTATTTCCATTTCTTTAGGAGTCCCTTTACATTCATTACCAGAGTGTAAAGTTTTCTTCATACAGATGATCCTGCATATTAAATTTATTTTGAAGTATATTATTTCTGTTGCTTTTATATCAGGAGTCTTTTCTCATCACATCTTCTGACTGCATATAGATAAAATGTTAAAAGTATGCAGAAATGAATATACTCTTTCATTGTTTCTCATAATAATTAGTTTATTAATTTTGGTTTTTTAGGTATTCAAAATCACATCACCTGCAAACAATATTTCATCATCTTCCTTTACTTTTAAAAGTCTTGTTTTTTTAGTTCATGTATTGTATTTTTTTAG
This sequence comes from Canis lupus familiaris, assembly GCF_011100685.1. NCBI lineage: Eukaryota > Metazoa > Chordata > Mammalia > Carnivora > Canidae > Canis > Canis lupus. The sequence continues at coordinate 46,787,832 of NC_049235.1, forward strand.
TTCATGTATTTTTTAGTTCATGTTAATATTCTTGCAACAAACTTAAGTAATAAGAGTGGCAGTAGGCATATTTGTCAAGCTTCTAGCATTAATGGGAATAGTTCTATTGATTCATCATTTTCTTTGATGCTATTAGCTTCTGAGTTGAAGTATATGCATATATTTAAAATTTCAATGAACTATCCATCAATTTTCATTTGATTAAAATCCTAAAATCAGAAATATCTACTGACTTCTATCAAATGCCTTTATAGTATCAAAGGAAATGATCAGATTTTTTATCTTTTTAAAATATACTGATGTGATAAATTATATTAATAAAATTTCTAATGCTGTCAAAATCATTCTTGTATTCCCAGGAATGAACTTTTCATGGTACATTATTCTCCTATACTTACTATATTAGTAAGACACTAAATTCTCAAAATTTTATGACAATAGCTTTTTCCCTTAAGTACTAAAATTTAAGAATAGACTTTCCCAATCAATTTTAGCAAAATTTAGCAGAATAACATCACTTTGAGTAAACAGATCCATAACCAAGAATTAGGTAAAGCAATGCCAAGGGTATTCAGGAAAAAACATAAGGCGGTATTTTTTTAAAAAGGGAGTATTAAAGGTCTAGAGAAAGATTTGTGGTCCATTCTGACCTTAGCAGCCAGTCTGGCCACTTCCCTGCTCAAACCCTCCAAAGGCTTTGATTCTCAAGTTAAGGGAAAGCCAAAGCCTTTCACACACCTACAGACCCTCTAGGGCCTACCCCACTAATATCTGGGACCTCACTTCACATTACTCTTTCCCATCTCACTCCAATCCGGCTGTATCTTCCACATCCTAGGTCATACTAGGTACATTCACAAACTCAGAGCATTTATGCTTGCTGCTTCTCTTAACCCAGTGGCTGGCTACCTCAACTCCTTAGCTATCACCATGTAACTTCTCAGTGAGGCCTTGTCTTTGCACCCTTTTCAATTCTGACTTCCCCTACATACTCAGTAATTCCCACAATCCTTGCCTGTTTTATCTCCTCAGTAATACCTACTAATATTTAACGTAACTGTTTATCTTGTTTATCTTACATATTTGCTTTCTTTGTACACTAGAATGTAAGCTCCATGTGGGAAGGGTTTTTTTTTTTTTTTTTTCTTCTTTTTACTGTTTTTATCACTGCTGTTTCCTTAGGACCTAGAAAATGTTCGACAAACAACTGGTTGCTCAAAAACCTCAGTGAATTTAAATTTGAGGAAGAAAATCTGAAAGTCAATAAAGCAAAAAATTGAGAAATTAAAAGGTACAGAATAAAGCAGAGATTATTACAAGTTATTTAGTATTTGTGTCTTGAGTATCTGTATTTTAGGAGGCTATAAAAAATATGACAACCCTGTGAATGACTTACGTTGGTGAACTTTAAAACTTAGATAGGGACAGTCCCTAGCAAAATTAAAGTTACCAAAAATTACTCAGAAAAGTCTAAACTGTCCTATTACCATGAAACAAGTTAGATCAATAATTTAAAATTTGTCCACAAAGAAAACAACAGGCCCTAATTTAATAGGCAAGATCGACCAAACTTTCAGGGAATATTCTTTCCAATCTTACACAAAATCCACCAGAGAAAGAAGAGGTTGGGACACTTTACATTTCATCCACTCTATATACATATATCCTACCCTAATTCTATGGGGCTAAAATAAATCTGATCTCAAAATCAGTCAAGCAGAGTCAAAGGATTCTGGGAAAATGGCAGGAATCTGTCTCCTCACTGCACTGGCCAAACCTGTCTGCTGGAACTATTTGGGAACTTGGGAGCCTATCAAGACTTGCAACTCCCAGGAGAACTCTTTGATGAGAAACGGAGTTAACTGGAGTGACTTTCAGCTTTTATCTCAAAAGCAGCTGCCCATCCCTCACACACAAGCCCAGATGCAGACAGTACTGGGTGAGTTCACAAGTACAAGCAACAAAAGTAAAACAAGTGGGACTATATCAACCTAAAAGATTTCTACACAGCAAAAGAAATGATCAATAGAAAGATGCAGCCTACAAATGGGAGAAAATATTTGCAAGCCATCTAGCAGGTTGTTAATATTCAAAATATATTGAGTAATTTTTATAACTCATTAGCCCAAAAGCAAACAAATTCCCATATAATCTGATTATAAATGGGCAGAGGACCTGAACAGACATTTTTCTAAGGAAAACATACCAATGGCCCACAGACACAGGAAAAGGTGCTTAATAACATCAGTCATCATCAGAGAAATGTAAATCTAAACCACAATGAGATATCACCTCACACCTGTTAGAATTATAAAAAAGACAAGAGGTAAATGTTGAGGAGGATGTGGAGAAAAGGGATCCCTTTTTCTCTGTTGGTGGGGATGTAAATTGGTACAGCCACTGTGGAAAATAGTATGGAGGTTCCTTAAGAAATTAAAATTAGAACTACCATATGATCCAGCAGTTCCAAAGAAAATGAAAACAAGATTTCAAAGAGATATCTGCTCTTCCATATTCACTGCAGCATTATTCACAAGAATCAAGACATGCAAACAACCTAAATTTGCATCAACGAATAGATACTGAAATTGTGGTATGTGTAAATGTACACACACATATATATACATATATACACACAATGCAAAAATTATTCAGCCATAAAAAAGGAAACCCTTCAACTTGCATCAACATGGGTAGAACCATGAGCTAAGTAAAATAATGCATTAAGAAAAAGACAAATGTTACATGATTCCACATACATGAGGTACCTAGTACAGTTAAAATCATAAACATAGAAAGCAGAGTGTGAGTTTCCATGAGCTGGGGGAAAGACAGGGAATAGGGAGTTATTGTTTAGTGGGTACAGAGGTTCTATTTTGCAAGATGAAAGGAGTCTGGGAGATGGTAGTGATGGGTGTAAAACACCATGAATATACTTAATACCACTGACATGTACACTTAAAAAGATGAAGATAGTAAATGTTATGTTACTATATATTTTACCACAATAAAAAAATGGAAAAAATTCCTTTTTGGAAATAATTTTGTATCTTTTTCCTTTATGTAACTATAGGGATTTAGGAATTTGAAAAGTGATAATGGAAGAAGACATTCCACAGCAAGAAACTAGTTCCATAGTTAGTAAATCACATCACAAAACATATACCCTTCACCCAAGATAGGTCCTACTACAAACTAAACCTGTGTAATATTAGTGCTTTTATAACTGTAATTGAGTCAACACCCCACTCATAGTTGCCTATATGGCTGTGTGGCTGACTGACTCTAAATGCTAGCCAATTATTTTGACTTTTACTGCAATGAAGAAAAAAAGCTATATTAAACACTTTGGAAAAAAAATAAGCCAGTGTAAAAAAAGGGATAATTACTATCAAATCCCATTCACGAACAGAGATTTAAAAATCTTAACAAAACAACAGCAAAGTGAATCCAGCAATATATAAAAACTATGTTTAGCCCAGAAAAGCAAGGTTTTTAATGTAGAATATCAATTAATATAACTTACCACAGTAACATATTAGAAAAACACACAAGATCATGTAGACAGATGCAGAAAAGCATTTGATGAAGCTTAGTTTTTATTAATTTCTTTTAAAAAAATCTCAAAGCTTGAGGACATGTTAAAGGGACAAAGAAGTCACCTTACAGTAGTTGGCCAAATCAGGAACAAGTCAAGCATAAAAGCATAAAAATAAATAATGGAAATAGTGGATATACTGCAGTGAATAAAACAGACGCCATTCTCTCTTGGACTTAAGAGAACTGATAGAAGATGTGAAAAGGAATGTCACAAAAACAGGGATATCACAAAAAAGGAAACACAAAGGGCCCATAAACAAAGTACAATATCTTTGGCTTTATGGAGAATCAGAAAAAATGCAAATTAAGGCCATATGATGCCATTTTATACTCACCCAACAGACAAAATTAAAAAGGATGTACAAGAATATGAGCTATATATTATACATTACCGTTCGAGGTAGTCCAATCATTTTTGAAAAACAATACAGGATTAAATTAAAAAGTTGAACATGTATATAATTTACCACCTAGGAATTCTACTAGTAGGTAAAGACCCTAGAGAAATTAATATATATGCCTCAGGAAGTATATATGACAATCAATATACAGCATTACTCAGAAAAAAGAAGAGAAAAAAAAAACCCTAAGCATCTTTCAACAAGAAAATGGACAAATAAATGGACAAATGGAAAATATAAAGCAAGGAAAATGTCTAAATTCCAGTAACATCTAAATCTCAGAAACCCAAGTAAAAATTAAGTCTCAAAAAACAGGCACTATTTTTATAAACCTTAAAAACAAAACTAATATTCAATAATAAAGATATATTATTTAGGAATACATATATGGTAAAGTCATAAAGAAAAGCAAGTTAATTATAATTTAAAAAGTCAGGACAGTGGTTATCTATCTCTAGGAAAAGTGAGAGGAATGTGTCCAGGGCACACAAAGGCTCCCAAGCAGTGATGGTTCTATTTTTCAGTTAGAGAGTGGGTTCATGTTTGTTCATTTTTATAACTTTGTTATAACTTCCCTACACGTATTGTAATAAAATTTTATATGATAGCTACTAGAGAATAAAACATAATAGTGACATATTATAATACCATCAAAATTATAGAAAAAAACCATTAAAATTGTAGAACTAATGACAAAGAGAAGACACATTTTTAAAGGATAAACATTCGTCAAAATCAACCATCTAGCCTTAAGGCCCTTTGTTCTAACTGTTCCACCCAGAATATTCTTCTCCATGACACATAATTGTTAACTCCCTCTCTTCCCAATCTTTGCCACACTTTCCTCTTCTCAATGAGACCTGCCCTAACCACCTCATTTGATATCTTAATGCCCCATCCCCCAACACTGGCACTGTTGATCTCCCTGGGGTATCATGACTTATTCTTTCCTTTATCACCTTCTAACATACTATATATAATTTGTCCATTTACTGTATCTATTATTTGTCCTCAATTCTCTTGTCTTCCTCCACTCTACCAAAAGATGTTTAACATTTATGCTGGGATCTGTGTATTTCTCCTCTCTGGTATGACCCACATGGCTAGATAGTTGGTGCTCAGCAAATGACCATTCCACCTCATTTTAACAGAAGGCTCCTGGATAATACAACAGTCTGTGTTTCTCTTTCGTGAATTTTCTTTTACTTATATAGCAAGTCCAGCACAATCTCAAATCAGGTAACATGACCCAAATTAAAATTTTCTTGGTGGCCTATTTAAAACATGGCCTTTAGTTATATCACAGTATTTGAATGACACTTGTTTTAGTTATGGAATCCTGTTACAACTAGTTTCAACCATGTGCAAAACAAATACTAATCAGGAGTTTGTTTTAAGGTCAAACTAAACGGAAAAAATAATTTTAAACCATTACCATGTGTATATAAATGATCTTCCGTAATTTGCATATATCAATGTATCCCACAACATATACTGCAAATAATGATGCAATCTGAAATTTAAAAAGAAGTTATATTACAAATAAGACTTACATATAATGAATAGCTATAAGAATGAAAAAAAAGATTATTTTTACTGTTTTATCACATTGATTCATATTTATATTCAAAGGGAATTCTTTAGTCTCCCTCTTACCTGCCAAGTTATTATTGAATATAGTCAACATATTAATATAGCAAATATTGATTTTTTTCTTCCATAAACAGCTTTAATTAACCATTTGAATTACCTACTATGTGGATCATTCAAAACAATACTCATTTTAATGTCAACTTACTGCCAACATGTACAACTACAAAGTGCCTTGCCCAATCAAAAAACATGAAAATTTAATTATAACATATGACAATTAATACATAATTGGAAATGTACATTAAACTTAAAAGTAATTATGTAATGCATGTGTGTGTAAAAATGCATTCAGTTCTGCTTATTAGTCACTCTACAAGAATCTCCATTAGTGTTCTTTCATTTATGTAAATATTCAGGTGTTTGTTGTCATCAAATCCATCAAATTTCAAATCAGAAGGAGTACTTTCACAACTTTTAACTTTCTTTACAGTTTTGAAGAAATCTGTGTAGTTGTTCACCAAGAATTCAAAGAGTACTGGACTTATTTAGGTGAATTGATTGATTAAATGATGATAATATACTTCTCTGTAAAATATAGTTACTATGTCAAACAATGCCTCTCCTCCCTTCTTCAGGCAGAAAGCAACTCAGATGAAGTCCCATGCTTCCCCTACTACACAAACATGGCATAAATAAGCTACAAAGTAGCTGAATATTTAAACATATAACTTAAGTTTCACTCATTAAGTTTTTTATCTCCAAACATTCTACAACAAATTTTCCCAGTAACAAGAAAAACAAGATTTCTCTTTCCCCAGATTGATCCATGGGAAACAGTTCATTGCTTTAAGGTGAGACTCCTATGACACCATCAGTGTGAGGAAGTGTGCCTTGTTATTCGACAGAAAACCCTCACTCCATGCAACACCTTCCCCGGCTCACCCACCAAAAAGCAGGTCATCACCCCTAGCTGGAAGCAATGGAAACTCTCCCTGTCCACCCCAGGGCCATGTAATACACACACAGCAGGCCTACGAGGGTAGGATCTCTAAAGGGTGTCTTTCAGAGACCTTTTTAAAGAGGAATATTTAAAATGTCACCAAGCTAAAAAAAAAAAAAAACAAAAAACAACAACAACAACAATAAAAGAAAGGAGTCTAAAAGATCAAAGAAAGAATTAAGTACAAATAATCTCTTTTTAAAAAGTACCGATAAGATCAGCTAACCTTACTGACATCTTGCTAGGTACCAGCAATGTGTTAAATCTCATATACATTCCCTCATCTGATCCTAACCCAATAAAGCAGGTTCTTTTATTTTCTCTCTCTCTCACAAATGAGAAAACTGAAACTAAGCACAATTAAGCAGTTAGTCCAAGTTAAGCAGCTAGTGGACAGTTAGGACTCAAACCTAGATCTTATTTCATGTCTCAAGCAAGACATTTCCAAAATTACAAAGCAACTCTTACACTGCTTTATAGGAGTATGAATATGGCCAGCATAATGAGGAAACAGAAGTAGCTGGGAGTTGGGGTGAACACAGGAAGAGACCACATGATTTACTCCCTCTTTTACCAGGAACCTTCACCTTGCTTCATATACCTTCATTTAAAGGGAGAAGAAGGCAAGAATGCAGAGAAAAAAATGATAAATTACATATTGGTAGAGGAGTTATAGAACTAAGAACAGTTTATTTGTCCCAAGTTATTCCATGTGCATTTATCCTGTGGATAAGAATGTACAGCATTGTTCACAAAGGAAATATATTTATTTAAGAGAAATACTTAAAATTATAGCACTAGTCCTCTTTTAAACACACTAACAATACTGAATAACAAAGTATTCTTATTGATTTGAATTCAATAAATGCATTCCATTAGTAAGCAAATAATTAACACTCACTAATAAATAACCTTACATAAATCTTACGTATTTCCCTATCCTGAACTCTCTTTAAAAGTACTAACTAAAAAACATTTTAGGACTTAGAATCATATAATCTCTCAGTTCTATAATTTTATACAAATGAGTTCACATAATCAAACAAACTAAGCATAATTCAGCTTAAAAATATAAGCCCCTTACCTGAGTAAGAAGTACAAACTGAGCAAACTGCCATGGAAGCATGAAAAAGACATTGGAAATGCAGAGTGCAATCAAGCTTCCTCTATAAAGTTTTGTAGCCCTTGGGAAGAGAAAATAAATATGAGTAAGTTTCACCACACGGTAGTATAGCATGGGCCCAAACTACTGCAAATTAGAATCTCTAAACATGATCTGGTTGTAACATAAACCAGACATAAAATGAACCAATGGGTTAGAAATTATACTTCCTGACGCTCAACTACCACTTTCCATGAAAAGTAAATACCCATTACTACTGTAAAACCAAAGCTTGCCAAAGAGAGAGAGGGCAGCTGGGTCAGTATATCCATGGAATTTTTTTTAAACTCCATTTCAGTGAATTCATAATCAAACATATTTAATGCTGCATCCAATAGCGTTATTTGCAGAGACAGAGGATGTCTATAAAAAAGCAGAGAAAGCAGTATATTCTAAGTGCTAAGTATTTTGCCGACAAGGGGAATTCAGATTACGGCTGAGCAGAGGGCGACTCTGTGGAGGATGCAAGGCAACAGCAGGTCCTGCACAGGGAGGTCACAGGAAAGAGAAGAGGTGGCAAAAGCAGGGGGACAATCTGGAACCACCTTTAGAGGTTTTGCTTTGGTCCTGACTTGTAATTTAGGGGATTCTGAGGAATGTGAGTTAATTTTACCTTCATGCTAGTTTTAAGAAGTACTTTTCTCCTAAATCGTCAGGCTAATATGAAGCCCCCAACATGCCTAACACCTTCCCAAAGTGAAGTGCATACATGATGTATGGAGGTTGCAAGGAATGCATCTTAAAGAAATCCTCCTCAGGATAAACCTACCTGGGGCACTAACCCCACCAAGAGGTACCTTTCTTTACTTCCTTAAGTGTCCCTTTTCCAAAGACGACCTCCTTTGCTATTCTAATCCAATTCTTTCTATCATGCCCATGAATTAAGTATTTTTTAAATCCAGGTAACTTATTTGTGAGGTATGAAACCAACTTATTAGATAAAAACCTGCAATTTTTAATGGAGTGAATACATTCCCCCATTCAGAGAGAGGCCTGTCTAGAAATCGTACTTAAGAGACAAGGCCACCTAACGGCTCTAGTCATGCTGAGGTGTCACAGGGTAAACAGATCGTCCAAAGGATTTGGCGTAACAGATTTCAACCAGGTTCTCCTGAATTCTGCAGATCATTAAAAGGAGTTCTTAGTCTGAGCCATCTTCAGATTTTCATTGTTTTGCTCTATCTTTTTCCATAGTCCCCATTTTCTCTTTCTTTACTCTCTGAATCAAGGTAGCATCTATCCAAACTCAGCATTTGTCAACAGAAAGGAGAGAGAACTGTTCCCGGTCCTATTCTCTTCCTCTCATATGGTGCTTGAATCTCTGTAAGGTCTCTCTAGCTTAGGAGCCCAATCCAATCCGCAATTCTCAGCAGGAATTCCCCTAGGAGATCTCCAGTCTACTGAGCAGTTTCTTTCTACACCTACGATCTGATGCTCAAGGATACTAAGCAAATATAGGAAGAATTACACATGTTCACGTAGCTGACCACAACTATTCTACAAACTGTCCTTTCCTCTGAAGGACGATATCTCACAGGTTACACTCTGTTGCCATCTGTCTTCCCCCTCCCTCTTGCCTACTTTTGGGAAGCTGTGGTGGTGGCCTAGAATGACTTGGGGAAGTGGAGATGGTGAAGTAAAAGCACATTTGCTGCTCCTCGAGCAGCTCTGTGGGCCATTAAGAAAAAAAGGAAGAAGACTAGAATGCAGATGAAGGAAATGTTTTTGGTAGTAAATATTTTGAAGTTCCATGCTTAAAATAACCATGAATTCAACCTAGCAACACCATTGCAAGTTTTTCATTACATTGACTCTTTTTATTATGGAAGCTTAAAAAATCCTAGCTTAAGTTACTCAGTGCAAAATCCACACACAGGAGACCTAAGGTAAATCAAAGTTACCTGAGAATATGAGTCACAAGCAACATCTGAAGGACGAGGAATGGATAGGAGAAGCTTTCGCGGAGAGGTGGGGTCCACATCACACGAGTGCACTGAAAACAAAATTCATTGCGTACGGTCTATTTGCTAAATTTGTTAAGTAAGACATAATAATCGAAGGCAGCTACTCATACACACAAAAAAGTTTTTTCACACATAATTTAAATGGTAAGTTGGAAAACAAGCTGTTAGGTTTTCCACCAACAGCAAAACCGCAAAGTGAGAAGGAAACATTATTGAGAGGAAGACACACACAGCAGAAGATCTTGTGAAATATTAACATGAATTGTCAACACCAAATACCAAAAAAATTCAACTAGAGCCTAAAAGGAAGGTACGGAAAGTACCAGCAAGAAAATGTTCTGCCAAAATCAAAAACATTTCACTTGAATTTGTTGTATAAGCCAGTCTAGTTTGTCTCCTTCCACTTGAATTTCAGCAAAACTATCCATAACCAATACTTCAAAACTCTTTGTAGTCATCAATGTTAAAATTTCTATTCACAAGGCTGCTAAAAAAAAAAAAAAGTGCTCCTCCATTTCTGTTTTTATTTCATCTTTCCCCAAGCTACCCTCGTCTGCCAAAATTTAAAAGTGGCAGAGGGGATCAAATAAAAAAATAACAAAAGTGCTAAAATGTCATGTACCAACTCTACTGAAGAACTCGTTTTGACCTTAACATTCCATCTCATTCCTTCTCTCCCTCACCCTCTGCGTCTACCTCCACTCACATGCACTCTAAAATAAATAAAATCTTTAAAAAAAAAAGTTCTATCCCAGTTTTAGTACTCTATCATTTTTTTTCTGCATCTATACTAAATAATAAGTCTATCTTTCAATTAAAGGAACACTGCATTGGATGAAATATAAAGTCAGATATTACTATTACTAAGCTAGTCACATTAGAAGAAATCATTACATCTTTCAAGTCAAGCAATTAAAGACTATATGGAATTACAAAGACCACAGTGGAAATAAGCACTTCCTTTATTTTAGCTGTACCTCAGACTATTAGATTTTTCTACTATTGCTCTGGAAAGTTTGATCCAATTTCCTTTTTTTAACTAAAATTCACTATCCCTGATGAAATTTAACATAGATATCTATTTATAAGTGAGCTATACAGACAAGAAAATTCTGAAAAGATTGAAAAAGTCTTTTTTAAATGCATATTTGTTGTTACTGGAATACAATTTTAAAAATCTGTTTACTAAATTAACTAGAAATTTCAGTATGATAGTGGAGATACATAAACACAATTTATAAAGCTATCGATTCCTATGCAAAAACCAAGAAGAAAATATTTAAACTATATATTGAGAATTTTCTTCATATAGACTGTTCACTCACATTTATTTTTTTACCCAAATCAACTATGTTGCCATCTCTTAGAAACTTGCTTCTTTTAATAGCTGAAGTCACTCAATTCTCTAAAACTAAATTAATGTCCTTTGTAAAGTAGCATGAGAAGGACAAATTACAGAATTGAAACCAAGAACAAGGTCTTTTGCCTCTACAATGTTGAGTGAAGGAATGCAAATATATGTGAAAGTGCTTCTTATGGTTTCAATAACACAACGTGCTTTACTAGATCTACAAACATAATTGTTGGCTCAGATGACCCCTGTAACTTGAAAACAGTATACAGATTTGCTTTAATCATACTTTAAGTTTCAACAAATAATTATTTTTCTTTAATTATAATACAGTTCTCAATATAAATTGACAGGTCAAAATGCCAATGCCTTCTAAAGGCATATTCTTGAAATTTAGGAATTAAAGAAGGGAATAAATGTGTGAATCCTTCACAAAGGGTTACACGACTATATGAAACAGTCAGACAAAATACAAGACATTCCTGAAGTGTGAAAATGAACACAATGAAAATCTCACTGTTTATTTAAACTACCCTCTTACACAGTATGCAATTTTTACCACACATTTCAGAGCAATGAATAATGCTGCAGCATAATACTGCCTGGGTATTGACGAGAACAAGCTCCTATTTTACACTTAGGAAAGCCAGATTTACTCCAGAATCAAAAAGCCAAGGAATTTCAGCAATAAGTAGCTTCATTTGTCAAGCTCTACTTTCAAATAGCTCACTTACACTATTAGAAATCTATCATAATCTAATATACTTCTCTTCGTAATCTAAAACTAAATAGGAGTACAACTAACTCCTGAATTATAAATTATAGTTAGTAACAAACAGATCATGATTAAGGTTAGGCCCAAGAGTTTTGACTAGAGCTGATATTTGTAGGGTCAGTCATAAATTGTTGTTGGTATAATGTTTAGGTTTAAAACAAATTATCCCACTTCTGAATGCTACACAGCCTTATTAGTTATAATACTGCTTTATATAACTTAATGTTAATTATAATATTGTGTTAGACCTTGCCCTTAAAAATGCTTTCAAAAAAGATTTGTGGCCACCATGGGTTTGGCTACTCCTCTGCAGAGAATGGTATAAGCATAAAAATTTTATTATCCAGATGCTAACCATAAAAAAGCTAGGTGTAACAGCCATAGTTTGACCATCTCCTCCTTGATGTTACTTAGGGTAGTCCCACTGTTTACACAGACCTTTAGCTTGGTGTGGGCTTTGTGGGGCTGATGGGTGTTGTACCCTGATAATAAGTCAGATAGCTTTCTTTGAGTTTTTGTCTCTTTTTGTACCATGTACTGATATGCTGCCCAATTAACCAGTCAGTCATATACATCAATTGAACTTGTAACACAATTTTGGCTCAATAAGAATTAATACTGCAATAATATATGACTGCTATTAAGTTCTATCTTTACAAAGAATTTCTGCCAATTCTATGAAAAGAAACACATCTTTTTTTGTCTCTGGACTCTCAGAATATCAGTATATACTATTTTAAATATATGTAAAACTTCTGCAAACAGTAAACTCTGTTGGAAAAGCATTTGAATTACATTTTCATGCCTCTATCTATTGTTACAATGACTCAAACTTGACCATTTCCTACTCATTCAAAATAGAAAATACATCTGACAAAATGCTATCAATATCATCTCCTTTACCTTGTGATTGCAAACTACACCTCACAATGTTATCGAGAATCAGAACTGTCTATAGTATGAAAGTATTAGTCAAGACACAAAGGCAGTATAAACTACAACAAATTATTTTAATTGTATTATCAAAGTGACAGAGAAGGAAAAATAATTCAAGTAACTTTTGAACTATTTAATTTTTGAACTGTGACTAGAATATACTCAGAAGAATAATGTTGAATATACTCTTAGAAGAAAAAGAATTGCAAAGAAATCTCAAGCCTTACTTAGTAAATTTGTTGTTGGTAGCAGGATTAGTGTACCAATTTAGAAACTATTTTGTGTGTATTCTAAAATGAAACAAATAAGTAAATTCATTTAAATCGGGGTGAGGAGAAATATAAAAATATGGGGAGGTAAAGAAGAACTCTATGATAACTATTGGAGGAATCAGTATAAATTAATGATTTTTTAAAAGTATATTTACTGGCTTTCTGCTGAAAGGACCTAAAAGGAATTACACCCAAGTACCAAGGGTACACCAAGGACCTCTTTGTGGTCTCTAAATACCATTTCCAAGGGTCCAAGGGTCCTTGGAAAACAGTGGATTACACATCTGGGGGCAAGAAAGTGTAAGGCAATCCTGAAACATCTTTTTGATTTTTCCTCGAGAAAAAGTGTTCAAAGACTGATGGAGACATATCAAAGGCACAGAACAGTACCCAAAAAATCCATAAAATACTAAAGAATTAATCTAACATAAATATATTTCATCATGTCTACAACTCAGTTTTAATGGGTTAGAAAAATGTCTGTGGTGTGTAGGAGTGTGTATAAGAGAGAGAATACACAAATGTGGGAAAATATTAAAACTGGCCAAAGAAAGTGAATCTGGAACTTTTGTGTAGACTTTTAATTTTTCAAAGTCAAAAGCTAGAAAAAAAAATACAGAAATGTGTACTTTTGTGGTACTGCCTTTTTAGGACAAAAATTATAATGGAATTAGATATAACCCAAAAGAAGATATAGAACATCTGTTGGCTCTACATTAACACCTGGGAACAACTGCATAATTTAGGTATGGACCTGCCACAAACAGTCTTTGCTGGTACCAGATATAATACAGATAGACTTTTAACAACATACACGGAAATCTGGAAAAGTCAAAACACAAAAATAAATCTTTTTGATAACATCCCCCTCCTCTACCAATCCTGAACATCCCCCACCCCACCCCTAACACACACACGAATTTGGCAGAATAAGCAGTAGTGGGGGAGAGCCAGAATGCAGAGAGATCTCACAATCTCCCACACTCCTCAGCTTCCAGAAACTTGCTGAAGATGAATCCAGAGATGGACGGAAACAAACTAAAAAGCTGAAAACTATCCCCGTCTCAATTCAAATGCTGGTTAAGATCAAAGAGCTAATACCAGGGCTGAGTGTCTAGGAAGCTGGAGACTGAGCCAAAGAGCAGAGATCTCCTTAATTCAAACTGGAAGTAAAGTAAAACAATGAAAACTGCAACCCTGTCCAGCTAAAGCAGGACTCATGGTGAGATCCAAATGCTCAGCCCCTCACCTTCCATTCTAACACAGGAAAAAATGTTCCTTCTCTGAGAAAAAGAAAAAAGCAAGTGAAAGCAATTATTTACTTCCAGTTTTATCATTTTTTATACATGTCTTACATAAAATAGAAAGCTATGAGACATTAAAACCCACAATCAAGAGTAAATTCTAGCCAACAGAACTAAATTCTTAGATAATGTGTCTGTTGGAATTAACAGACAAGGACTTTAAAATAACTATAATAATTAGGTTTAAAATGTACAGAAAAAGAATAGGTGAACAGATGGGAATTTTCTACAGAGAAATGGAAGCTCTAGAAAAAAAATGAAATTCTAAAATCGAAATTTGTATCTTAAATGAAAAATTCATTGGACTGAGTAGCAGACTGAACGTATCAGAATAAAGTATCGGTGAACTCAGGGATATGGCAAGAGAAAACACCCAAATAGAGACAAAGATAAAAAAAAAAAAAAAAAAAAGGAAGGAGTATCAAAGCCCAAAAGGACAACATCCAAAACTGAACATACATGGAATGAGAATCCTCAAAAAAGAGAGACAATGGGAAAAACAAAATATTTGAAGAGAAGATGCTGACTAAAAATTTTCCAAAACAGATTTAAAAAAAAAAAAATCAACCCATAGAAAAAAGATGTTCAATGAGCCTGTTAAACAGGGCATGTACTAAGAAGACCACATCTAAATTTATAACCATCAAACCAAATATAAAAAGAAAGTCTTCAAACCATCAGAGAAGACACATTACATGCAGAGTAACAATAAGAATGGTAACTGACTTCTCATCAAACAATGGAAACCAGAAGACAATAGAATGACATTTAAAGTGCTGAAAGGTAAAGCTACCAACCTAGAATTCTCATCCAGCAAAAATACACTTCAAAAAAGAAAGGCAACATACAGACATTTTTAGACAGGGAAAAGCTAAGAGACCTTGCTGGCAGCAGATCTTGACCACAACACTAAATAAAGTTCTTAAGACGGAAGATAAATTATACCAGATGGAAACCCAGACCTGTAGGATGAAAAATATCACTGACACCCAAACACAGGTGTCCAGATGTGAAGGATGACTAGGTGGTAAAAAGGAGGGAAGTATGAGGGGAATAGGAAACAGTATGTATAAAAGCCCTGAGGAAGGAAAAGGAGTGGTCCTTTCTGGGAACTAGAGAAGGAAGGACAGTGGAATTGAAACTTAGAAAAGAGCCTGGTGGGCAGCCCAGGTGGCTCAGTGGTTTAGCGCTGCCTTCATCCCAGGGTGTGATCCTGGAGACCTGAAATCAAGTCCCATGTCAGTCAGGCTCCCTGCATGGAGCCTGCTTCTCCCTCTGCCTGTGTCTGTTCCTGTGTGTGTGTGTGTGTGTGTGTGTGTGTGTGTGTGTGTGTGTGTCTCATGAATAAATAAATAAAATCTTTTAAAAAATTTTTTGGAAAAAAAAAAAAAAAAAGAAAAGAAAACATCCTGGACAATGGTGAGAGCCAGCAGGGCTCAGGTCACAAAGGGAGCTGTAGGCTCTTCTACTCCATTTATAGGCAGTTTTCAAATCTAAGCAATAGACACATTCCTATCTAAGATCAGCACAATCTTTTTTTTTTTTTTGGGGGGGGGGGACTTTTGGAGTTTATGCAAGTTTAATATAAATTCACAAATCCAAAGTACACCTCTCAATAGCCTTAATAAATAATACAACTTGCACTCATACTATTTTCCAAATTAATGTAAAAAATAAGTTAAGCCACACCACTCTTCTGCATGTAACCTTCCAATGGCCTTTCCACCTCTCCAAATGAACTGTACAATGACCAACAAGGACTACAGAAATGGCTCCTTCCACAACCCACCTCCCACTTTTAACTGGCCTCATCCCTTCCACTTTCTGCTCCTGTCACAATGGGGAGCTCTTGCTACTCCCCCAAATAAGCCAATATTCTCCCATGGTAGGTAGATGGTAGAAGATGGTCCCACCTTCACAGGATTATCCACAAGGGCAGGGATCTTTGTTTTACTGAGTTAATAACATATCCTCAGCATCTACAAGTACCCTGCAAACAATTAGCCCTCTATATACACTGTTTTAATCCAGCCAAATAAAAGGAAGACCCAGAATAAAATGTCCTGGCCAAAAGGTTACCCTCACAAGAAAAGGAAGAAAGAAAGGAAGGAAAGGACGGAGGGAAAAAGTAAAAGGAATAGAGAAAGAGAAAGAGAAGAAAAAAAGTTTCATAAATTAGCAAGGAAAGATCTCTGTACTTTTGACTTGTAAAAGATAAACTGTGGTGTTATCACTGAAATTCTATTCCCCTATCTGAATTACCT
This sequence comes from Canis lupus familiaris, assembly GCF_011100685.1. Taxonomy (NCBI): domain Eukaryota; kingdom Metazoa; phylum Chordata; class Mammalia; order Carnivora; family Canidae; genus Canis; species Canis lupus. The sequence continues at coordinate 46,804,454 of NC_049235.1, forward strand.
GTGTTGAGAGAAGTTTGGAGAGATTCATGGTTAATCAGGAAACCTAGAATTCTGTCCCTGCTTCACAACCCTGAGCCAAACACTTAACCTTTTAGTGCTTCCAATTATTATGCAAACTGGAATATTATTATTTACTACTTATCTACCATACAAGAACATTCAACCGATTAATGAGGCTGTTTTCAAAGTGTTCTAAGAACTGTTTTCCAAACCTTACACAAATAACATAACTATGTCAATAATTAATTAGGAACATGTACATTTATAATTTCATTATCTTAGTTCAGTTCAAAAATCTTTAAGAAACTAGTATGGGTCAGAAATACGTTATGGGTAATAAAAAAAAAGGTTAATTAGATATGCCTCGATAGCAAATCTTTCATATACTACTCTGAATTACTTTTTTTTTTGGTTCCAAAAAAAAAAAAGGATTTTCTTACCCATATGTGCCTATCTTTTTATCTGTGAGCATGTGAGCATGTTTTATATAAAACACCATCAGTCGTGCTTGGTAATAACTTATAAAATCTCACCATGAAAATGTTAAACAAACTTATTTCACATATAATGAATTTTTTAACAGTCAAAAATTAAAGAAAAATATTATATTTCATTTTTTTCATATACTCCTCTAAATGCTTTTTAGTCAGGATGCTAAAAATCCTGCAGCATCCAGCCGTGCAGCATACATTGGATCTTATAATAAGGAAGGATTCAAAAGGCAAAGCAAAACTGTTAGTTTTCATCTTAGCAATAACTCTCAATAGTGACAGGGTCAACATTTAATAAAAAAAAAAGCTCGACAAGGGAAAAATATCAATATAATTTTTATTATGAAACATATAACCTCAATATTATTAATCATTACTATGAGCAATTAATGAGTCCTTCACTGCTTCTTCACAGGTTTCAGATTTGAAGGTTTTCAACTTCTGTTTTATATTTTTTGATTAATCCTTTTATACCATACATCTTGTAGTTCTTTAAGGCCCTAAATTTTCCCTTGTAAAATCATCTGAGTGAAAGAATATTTTCAAAAGTACATCATATTCTATCTTAGACTCAAGCAGAGAGCAAATTGAATGATGGAAATAGAACTTAAAGGCAAGTAACATTTCACAACTATTTTTTGGTATGTAAATCACTCACATGATTAAAATACCTCTCCTAAGAAAGAGGGTAGGTACCACTTAGTAAGCCACCAGCAATTGTAATTAGCACAACACTGTGATACTCTAGCAAAATTCACTAAATGCGTGAATGGGTACTACCAGAGCAGATGCTTCTCTGATATATGCTTTGGGCAACATTTTTTAAATCCAGAAAAAAATAGAATTTGACAATCTTGCAGTCTGAAAACTAAAATAAATATTAAATTATTTAAAAAATGGTTTCAGATACTTCAATTCTCACCCTTATCTTACCCAAAATTATAATTTATTCCCTCCATTTTAATGTCTTTACTCCAAATGGTTACTTTTCTACTCTAAAGCTAAGTTCTGACATTAAGTACAATTACCTACTTGACTATTTCAGTAAAACTTCAATTCTAATTCCAATTACATTTAGTTTACCCTTTCTTAAGTAGAAAGTAATGTCTAAGCATATTTAAACACACCAAGTAGCTGAAAGGTATAAAAAAAAAGTCTATCAACCTGAAAAATGATCTGAATAGTCCAAATTTCATTGGTATAAACTGAAAAGACTTCGTAAGGAATGATGTGAGCTACATGAGGATTAAAATTATAAGAAAAACATAAAATCAGGAATTGACAAGCTCTAATTGAGGCTGAGAATAACACAATAGACCTTTCTGTTTAACAGACAGTCATCTTTAAACTTCACCTTCGCTTCAAATTTTTCTATAATCTCTTTCCTCCAACATCTTATTGTGAACTCAATGCTCCTTTCCTCTATTGTTAAGTTGTTATTTCTGATCTCTTAGGTCATTCTCACAGGATCTGTGCCTCCACATGCTCTGTGGTCCACGCTATGACATTGAGAAGCATCCAGTCAAGAAGAGGCCAAAAAATTATTTTTTGCTCAGAAGTCAGACTAAACCATATTGTAATGATTTGTCTCAAATGCCCTAATCTATAAGGCCACTCTTAGCTTTAAATTTCTGTGATTCCAAACACTAAACATGTATTAGTTCAATATCCATTAGTAATCCACTGAACAATTAAAAAAAGTTCAACCTTGACTCTACAGTTAAGTTTTAGTATGATTATTCTCAGAGCTTTATAACGTGCATATTCAAAAACTACACATACTGAGTTTATAAATGCATAAAAGTATTAAGTTGCTTCACACAAAAAAGCCAACCATTCTTATCTTTCTCTCATACAAAATTTACCATGAAAGAAAACCAGGTAGACATATATTAATATTAATTCATTTACAATTACGATTGATTTGGTGGAAAGAGGTCACTGGCATCTTGAATTTTTATTAGAATTTAATCTAAACTAAGTTATTAATAATAATAACACAAAGTAACAGTTACCTAGTAGTTACTATGTGCCACACTTTGTTCTAGCAACTTTACACTTATGAATTCATTTAAACCCCCAATAATCCCACGAGATATGTGCCATCATTACACCCATTTACAAAGAGGAAACTAAGGCAAGTGAGATTAATAATTTGCTCAGGTCACAGAGCCACTAAATGGCAAAGCCAGGATTTGAACACAGGTAGTTTAGATCCAGAGTTGATACTTTTTAGAATAGTGTTCTCCTTAAAAAACTCTTGGATATGTGCAAGTTTGGAGGTATAATATAATTAATATTCTGCAAAGGAGACTTAAAAATACAACCAAGTTTAATAATATGCATTAAAATAGAAATATACCATATAACTCCTAACAAAAAGTTATCCCCACCCAAGGAAATTAACTATATCCATGGCAGACTTATTTCCATTATAGCTGAACTTCACAATTTCAGCTATAAACATGAACTTTCACAATTTTAAATTACATAAAGAATTGATGCAGACGCACTTATTACTTCAAATCACTAAGAGATTAGTATATCACATAAAAGATATAACGTTCATGAAAACTTCAAATAAATGCGTGTTAGAATTTGAATTAAAATAAGACCAAACATTTTAAAAATGCTACTTTAGACTAAATTTAAAGAAATTAAATTTTAAAAAGAAATCTGTAGTTCTGGAAGTAAAATCTATAATTTTGAAAAGTATTTGACTACTTAGAAAAAGAAATTTGTATTTCTAAAAGTACAATCCCCTGAAGATTTTAAAAGTATTTGTTGACTACCTACCTCTCCATGATTGAAAAAGAAGCACAGCACTGTAACCAGGCCTCCTAATCGGCTGCCGCTGGAAAAGAGGATAGAAAACATAACTCAAATAACAAAAATGCAGGTCAATCCTAATGAAACCTTGAAATAATATGATAAACTTCTAGTTCTACACAAAGTAGTAGCCACACTAGAATTCTACTATGCTTATTTATAAAAGTTTATTCCATTTATCATATTAGTCAAAATAAGTTTCATTTCTAAAAAGCCATCTTCCATTTTCAAAATATACCAAAAAAAAAAAAAAAAACCCACACAAACTGACAGGCAATAAAAAATTGTGATTAGTCATGTTACTGGGCATCATGTAATCTCATTGTTCGTTTCTTCTTTCTTCCTTCCTTCCTTCCTTTCTTTCTTTCTTTCTTTCTTTCTTTCTTTCTTTCTTTCTTTCTTTCTTTCTTTCTCTCTCTCTCTCTCTCTCTCTCTCTTTTAATTCTTTAGTGACACATATTTATTTGTGTCCTCCAGCAGTTCTCAAACTATTTTTCTAGGGAAACATGACACACACTCAGGAAAGAGAAGAGAAGTGAAGAAAAAGGCTTCGTGGTCATAAAGGTAGAAAACATCACACTGACTCTTGCTCTTGGAAATTCAGAAAGCAAGCCAGCACATTAAAGATTTAATTAATTAAGCATTTCCCAAACCCCATCCCAAGCTACTTTCCTAAAGAACATGCTTGGAGAACACTGGTTTACAGGCAAAATTTTATCTTTCGTCGGTTTTAAAAACTTGTAAAAGTACACAAATATCAAAATATTACCACCAGGCTTCTAACTCTAGCTAAGAAATCACAATCCCATAGTTTGGCAGTCCTAACAACTAAACCTTCATTTGTTTAGGTAAGAGTAATGCAGGTCCTCCCCACCCCCTCTTCCCATCCTGGACAGAAGCATCTGGATAGGGGAAGGAGGGCTGTTTTAGGTTTGTTCCATCATTTTTTTCATCTTTACTCTTGAGGTCTTCTACTCTCTTCAGCTCATGCTGTCTTCTCACTATTTTACCCAAATATCCTTCCTCTGTCTAACCACCCAACAAGCATATGTAGAACATAGACAATCCAGGGAGGTAACAAGGAATCAGACACAGGTATTCTAGGTCATGCTACTTACTCCTGGGGATGTAGGAGTAAGGAAACACAGAGGAGGTACAGGAGATGGCAGGGCTAATCCATGCAGCCAGCACACATCCCCTCCTCCTCCCTCCCAAGAGATGGGGAGGGCTGGCAGCCCCAGCAAAAGTGGTCAGTCAGCCTTGGCACAAGATAAGGGTTAAGTCTGCATGTTCAGTGGAGTTTAGGGAGTTGCCATTTCCTCTACAGAATCTTGAGCCCCTTGCAGCTCTAGAGAAGAGATAGCAGTGCTAAAAGTTTGAGGAAAGGGGGGTTGTCTGAAATACCACTTGCATTTAAGGACAGAGGTAATGAGGGAAAACAGAAGAGCTGCAGAGCCATCTTAAGGGATCACAGGAAGCTGGAAGGCCACAAATTTACAGGACACTATTAGAACAACTGTGTGATTTTTCTCTACTGATTATCAGCCTGGACTAGCACAAATGTAACACAAAGGGACAAAGAAATAGCACATGGACCAGAAAGTGGCTGATAGCACTGAATCCTTAGACATGAGAAAGAATAGGTTCCTCAGGCCCTCTGAGCACCATGAGGAGCTCAGGTGGGCATCTTCATGGGAGCTGGTGGGACCAATTAACAGAAATAACATGGCGGCCTTCCAGAAAGAAATAAGAAAACATAACCACAAGTTATGATGAATCATAGAAATAAGAGGGACACATAAGGGAGCCAGAATGTCATACAGACCAGAGAGCCAAAGGCAGGGCTCTGCCCTCAGAGGCACTGCATATCTTAGAAAAATCCGCAAACAGGCCAATGCCAGGCTTCATGGCAAGTCATAAGACATTAAAGAAGTGTGAGTTATGGGTTTAAATAACCAGTAATATTTTGAACTTACTCCAATAAGAATAATGCAAATGTCTATATATTTTAAAAGTTGGGTTTCCTCATTGCCACTTCTTCCAATCCTATTCACTTAAGATAATCAATAACATTTGTGTGCGTCCACCCTCCTAAATCTTTCTCTGTACCAATACAAATATATATTTTAATGTGATCATGCTATTAACACCTCTATGAAATTTTTTCCTTTTCTAATTAATCGATTATAAAGATTACTCTTAATCAATACACATAACCTAAGGCACTCTTAATAACAGATGTCAAACGCTGCATAGTACAAATGGACTATAATTTATCCGGTCCTTTCCCTATTATTGAACATTTTTTAATTTCTTACTATGACAAAATCATGCTAAAATAAATATCCTTGTACATGTAAATACTGGTGCTTTTAGTTCTATAGGACAGACCTAACTATGAGACTGCCAAGTCAAAAACTGAATTTTCCAGAAAATGCTATACCAGTCCACACACACCCATAACACAGCATCTGATGGGCCCAAACCCTTTTGTATTTTGCCCATGGGATAAGTAGAAACTTTTTTCTCACTGCTATTTTGATTTTTACCTCCTGCCTACTAATACAAGGCATCATTTTAATGGGTTTTGGGGACAATATGCATTTTCTCTTTTGTGAAGTGCCTGTTTACATTCTTGTCCATTTTTCTACTGGATCATCTGTTTCACTATTCAAAGATTAAGGGTATCCACTTTTTTACTGCCATATGTGTGATTAAGCCTTTTGATATAAGCTATGGTATATTTTGCCAAAAAGAAATTTTAAGCTTTATGCAGTTAAATGTCAACACTTTCCTTTATTTCTTCTGCAATTCCCTGTCTTATCTGTGAAGATCTTTCTTACCTCAAAATGACACAGTGTTCTAAAATATCTACTAGTAACATTATATTTTACATTTAAATCTTTCATCCACAGAAATGTATGTGTAAAACCCTAATTTTGTTCTCTTTGAAACCGATAGCCAATTATGCTAATACTATTTATCAAATAAACATTCCTTTTTCCAGTGTAGTGAAATTCAGCCTTTATCATACATTAATTTCTCACAATACTAAAATCTGTTAATTCTAGTCAGTTGATTTAATTCTGTATTTTCTATATCACAATGTTTTCATTACTATAGCATTATAGTAATCTTAACAAATGATAGGGAAAGTTCCCCACTCATAAGTGCTCTTTTAACATTTTTTAAGGTAATTTTAACCACTGCCCCTTCCTTCACACAAATAAGTGTTGGATTCCTGATCAGAATGTCATTAAATTTGCATATAACTTTGAAAGAATTGTCATTTATATGATGGTAAGTCTGCCCATTTGATTGGATAGTAGGTATCTCTCCATTATTCAATTCTATTCTTTATTCCCCCCCCCCCCAATTCTATTCTTTAAATAAAAATGTTATGGACAAGCAAGAGAGCCACCAGATATCTAGAGCTAAAACTTCTAAAAATACAGGGATATGATAAAATCTGATCATTGTAAAATCTCATTACATGAGATGTAAAGTATTTAACACTTTGAGACTGTGGCAGGTGATATAAGCTTAAGAAAACACACCAAGGATTTGAATGAGATAATAAGCTCAATTTTATGAATATAAGTAGTATTTTGACTATACAGAGAACATACATAATTTTTTTTAAGTTACCTGACTGTAAAAACACCTCATCCTCTGATTATAATCCAAAACAACCTACACATGAGATTGAAATACATGACCACCACCACCACTTTGGGTAATTAATGTAAAATTCTTTTTAAAAAATACCCTGAACAGAGAGTCAAAACTAAAATTTTGTGATTAAAATTTTTATGATTAAAATTTTAATTTTTTTTTAATAGCAGAGTGAAGATAGGGATGGGATAAAAAAGAAGACACGGATAGGAGAATCACAAGTCCAGTTTCCGAACCAAATCTCATGATAGGGTCTGCTCAAGAAGTCTTCCACCCTCACTCAATGTCCATAAGACCCATGGGGCTCTGGGACTGAACATTTTCCCAAAGGCAGAACCAATGTGACAACATTCCCTTTTCACCAAATAACCATAATATAGGTTATGGCCCAGCATCTTCCATGAACACAGACAGCTCTGCTTAACTAACCAGGGAGGCAGATGTTCTGGTACACATTCATACCCTGCATAGCCAGGAGGGGAGAACAAAATTTGCTTATCTCCAAAGAATATATGAATTACAATCATTTTGAAATGATGTGACTTCCAATAAATCTAAAATAGTGCCCCCAGCATTTACCCCACCCCAATCCTTACAGACTATCACATAAGTCATTTTATTTTGCTAAACAGAAAAGATGTAATAATCAGGAAACTTAAGACTGATTTTCTTTTCCCCATTACAGTTGATCGTTGATATTTCAGCATTCCCTAGTGGTTAAAAAAAAAAGCTTCTTCTACAATATTACCTCTATCAGAAAATATGAAGGCTCCTATTGTGCAAATTTTAAAATAGTCTAAGTTCGCACATTAACTCATACATCTCCTTCACCTTTTGAGTCTTGATTTCCTCAGGTATAAAATGAAGGAGTAAGAATGTAAACGATCTTAGGAATACTTTTCAGTTCTGACATTTAATAATTTACAATTCTCTTCTTTCTCACATCTTTAAGTACATGGATTCAAATCAATCATCATATTTGGGTCAGCTTAGTTAATCACTGACACTTGTACCTCTATTTACCAAAAAATAATAAAACATACTAAGTTCAACATTCAAGGAGAAAAAATAATCATAGTTAATTCAAAATGTTATTAAATAACTCTTGGAGTGAGTTAAATGAAATAACTTTTGTTGTATGAATGCTTATGAAAGAGAAAATGAGAGAATAATGTGGAAATAACTGAATTAAGAGAATTCCGATCTCAAGTTTGAGATGTAAAGTATAAGCACCTTGCTAGACAGGTGAAAAAATGCCCAGCAGGCCTGCTGAGAGCTGAGCATTTTCCCTTAAACTTACACGTGGATCCTCTGGCATCTCTGAAGCATTAAAGAAAGGCACAGAGAGTAAAGGTGAGGAACAAGAATGACAATCAGGAAGGCTAAGAAAGGTCTCAGCTTAGTTTTTCCAGTCTATTACAGGCAACTAATTAATGCCTTTAACTCTTGCTGGGGCCAAGAAATAGAATTATTTACTAGAACTTCCTAGTTCATCATGGTAGCTCACATAGTGCCTAATACTGGACCTGAGCCTTGCTACGGCACAGAATCTAAAGGTATCGGAGTAGTAAATGAAAGCGTAAAAATTATCCAATCAAAAGTTGTCAGGCATTCCTTTGGCAGGGGAACTTTAAGTCAAACACACCACATCTCACATCACTACTATCCTTGATCACTGACACAGGATCCTGCTCATTATCAGCGCCATGTGTTCAGTGGAGCCTCTACTGTGACCCAACCACCACAATACTTGAGTCCCCATCCAGACCTTTAACTGTGCCCTCCAGAACCTCCATTCCATGCCTCTACTCAGATGCTTCCCTCTCCTCCTTCCTTGAAACCTCACCATCCTCTGAGAAGAAGTTTCCCTTCCTCATGCCACCATTCCCCTGTATGGCTCAAGGCCCAGAGGTAAGGCCAGCAGCCTCCTCTATTGCTACTTTCAGACACCGTGCAGGACCCTTTGTGAGAGCCTACTCCTCCAAGCTCATTTCTTACTTGCCTCCTCACAGAAGTTCTCTCCCAACACTCCAGCTCATTCCCCATACAGCTGTTCTCCCTCATCAAGGGCATGCTTAGAGTCTTAACTCACAGAGGCTGCATCCAGGGTTCCCTATTCCTCTTTTCCAATCCCTCTATTGCACTGAGGTGGCTTTTTGAGAACTTTTTAATGATCCTTTTTATGAACTTCTCCAGATTTAATGTCTGCTGCTCTGTATCACTGTGGCTACTCTGATCTGTCTTTGATCTCTTCCTCCCCTTGAATATTTACCTTTCTCTGTCTCCAAAGCATCTCAGCTCTTGTCAGAAGAACCTGCCCATTGTTTTGAAGACATAGCTAGTCATCTGAAAATGCCTTTTGTTCCACAAGAGGAACCAACCAGTAACTGAGCATAATGTATTAATCTTCTTTATTTATCTACTCTTATTTTCTTTGTTATTGAAGGTTCATGTTTCTTTGATACCAGAAAGGATTTTTAACTACTTTATTTCTAGATGTGTTCCAGATGCCCCGAAGGCCTGGTAGATTAGTCTATATGCCAAATCTTCCCTTTAATTTTGCTCATTAACATTCTCCTTTCTATCCTGAATAGTGATAGTGAATAGTCATAGTTAATGTAACCAGTTTTTCTATTTTCTTCTCATGATCCAACCCAACTTATGTATGAAATGACTCAGTGTGGCAGAACAGAGTAGCTTTCCTTATCAGTTCTTTGTATCAATGTACATCTCCCCCTTCCCCAATCTGTTTTAAGGCAAAGGTGAACTTCTTATTCTTTATGCCAATTTTGTTTTGCTTCCATTGTTTTGAGATTTTTCTGTTGTTCATGCTTCATTAAGACAAAAACAAGCATTATTATTTATGCAGACTGGATCTTTGGCTAACAATGTCTTAAATAAACTATGAATTACACCAGTTCAAACTTTTCAGTTCCATGTTATTGTTGCAGGGTTTTTTTTCCTTGTTTTTTTGTTTTTGGAACGTTCTATTAACTTGGCCTGCTAGCACATCTTTAATCATTTGGTCTAACAGTTGTATATGAATATTTAAAAGATAAGTATTTCTCTTCAGTATTCATAAACTGATGGAAGTTATTGGTTGAAAATATTGGCATCTTTTCTCTATCCTTTTTTAGGTCATTATCTCAGCAAATGACACTAAACCACACCGTTTGCTGCCCAAATCTGACGCCTAGGAGAGATCTATAACTTTCCTGCTATATCTGTTTCCTTAGAGTTACACCTTGAAGTGCTAGATATATATTTCTTCAGTAAAAAATAAACTTAAGACTGGAATCTGGAGGGGAAAAAAGGGTAGAATCTGCAAAGGAAAAACTTCAGACGAGTCCACTAAAAAAATATTTCTGAAATTGGTAAAATGCTAATGAAGCTTATATGATAGATAATATTTTATTTTTGTGCCTTTCACTAATAGCAATCAAAAGCTAAGGGTTTTTTCCCAATAATTTATTTATTCATTTCTTTCAATTAAAAACTATTTTCTGAAAGGAAGCATTATTTTATTGCAATCTCACATAGGAGCCATTGCCTCTTAACTTGGGTATTCTCCCTTCTACTCAATCACTTCTTAAAAATTCTATAATCTTGCATTCCAGTTAGCTTATGAAACACTTCACCTCCCTATTACAACCCTGAAAAACCTTTGTTACATTAAATTTTCTTTTATATCTAAAGGCACACCAAAGAACTGGCAGTCACTCTAAGTTCTTCCCACATCATTTATTCAAATTATATAAAAACTCAATGCTAACAGGTTCCACCCACGATTTGGAGCTTCCATACAGCTTTTCTGTCCTCCAATTTCAATCATGACAGCCTAGGATAACCAAACAGCTAAGGAAAACTTTTGACATGGCAGATGAAGACCAAAAGATTAAAAAAAGCAAACTAGATATCAAATTATTTAGGGAAGAAAAATAATCATCAGTATTCTCAGACAGAAAGATACTGAATCCCCAAAACAGAAATAAAATACTATTTTTGAAGGACAAACATTCTCAAAAATTAAAAGGTAACAAATGAAAAACTGAATAGAAAAATTGGAAAAATAAAGTCGACAAAATTTCCTAGAACATAGAATAGCAATATTAAAAATGGAAAAAATATATGAAAATTAGAGGATCAGGAAATGCAATATCCAAATAACAAAAGTTCAGAAAGACAAAACAGAAGGAATGAAGTAAGTGAAGAAATAAACCAAGAAAATCTCCCTGAAATTAAGGGCATAAGGTACAAGACTGAACCCATCACACATCCAAGATAATAAAGGGGAATAGATCTACGTGAGACATACTGTGAAATTTCAGAACCATGGAGACAGAGAAGATTCTACATCTTTCAGAAAGAAAGGAAAGAAAAGGTCACATACAAAAATTTAGGAATCTGAATAATTTAGGAATGCCTGAACAGTATCACATGAATGAACAACAGTGTGACACCTTCAAAATTCTGAAGGAAAACAGTTTCCAATCTGGAGTTCAATATTCAGCAAAACTGGGCAGCCCCGGTGGCGCAGCGGTTTAGCGCCACCTGCAGCCCAGGGTGTGATCCTGGAGACCTGGGATCGAGTCCCATGTTGGGCTTCCTGCATGGAGCCTGCTTCTCCCTCTGCCTGTGTCTCTGCCTCTCTCTCTCTCTCTCTGGGTCTCTCATGAATGAATAAATAAAATCTTAAAAAAAAATATTCAGCAAAACTATCAATCAAATATGAGGACAAAAGAAAGATATTTTCAAATAACAAGGCTTCAAAAATTTACCTCCCATCAACTTACTCTCAAAAACTCCTAGAAGAAATACCAGAATGAAAAAATAAACCAAGACAGAGGAATACACAGGATATGGCACAAGAGATCCCATTATAGGAGAGCAATGAAGGAACTCTGGACAGTGAAGGAAATGCCAAGGTGACAGATGTCTACCAAACAATAGAAAGCAGTCAGTCCAGAACCAAGTACTGACTCATGCCCAGATCCTCATGTTTTATTTAACCCAAGAATAATGCCCCAGTGAGCTTGGACTAGATTGTTGTCTATATTTTGTCTTGGCTTCTACATGCCTTCTGTTGGCATCAGCTAAAGACACTCATTTCACCTACAGGAATTTTTCTGCTTTGGTATGCTCTTGAGAGCCAGGGTAAGTAGTAGTGAATTTGGAAACAGGGGACATCTCTTCTCCTCCCTGGTGTTGGACCAGGCCAACACTACATTTCTTTCAGATCCCTGGGCCAAATGAGTCCTACATTCATCCCAGGACTAGCTCATGACCTTGCCTACTGATGCCCTAGGGAGTCGGGCTCCTGATTAAAAACACATACATGATTTCTGAAACCCAACTATAGACAGTTACAATGTTTTACCTGACAGGCCTCACTGAGACAGCCACCCTACCCACACACTTGTGGTTCATGGCCAGGACAACGCAGCCTCTGGGGACTCAGGATACCCTGGCCAGTCAAGCCTTTCAACATCTCTGCATTCCTAACCCTAGCACCTTCATTCTCAGGTCTCATTATCAGCGACTTTGGGCAGAGGTCCTCTTCACATGCCTCTGCCAATAGCTCCTTAGGGAGGGGTAAGAGAGGGCAACTCTGAAGACACTTTTCCCCAGTCTGACTCCATAGCCAGTACTTTTCCATCTCTGGCCACCTTCCTTTCACCCTTCCCCTTCCTACCTCAGGGTCCATAAAACTGCTAGAGCCTTTTGTTGAGGGCTTCCTCAACAGAGATGACCCCCGTGTCTACACCGATCCCTTGATTCTCAACCAAGGGAAATTGGACCTGGGGGGGTCTGTGTTTTCCCATTTTAGAATCTTGTTACACCATCACAGTAAGTGATGAAAGGCTTAACTCTTTCGCTTTTGGCCTGTTGCTTTAACAGACTACACCAATACCTGGCAGTTCAGCTCCCTCTCCTCGCTCAGCTGAGCTCCTAACAGTCCCTGAAAGTTTCCCCAGGGAACCCTCCTCCCTGCAGAATAGAGACTTACACACACCAAGTCTTAAGCAAGTGGCCTCCAGAAACCATTAGTCTGTAGCTGAAACATGTCAGGGTATCCTATGAAAAAAAATAACTGCAATCATGAATTAATAATATGGCATTTAGAAAATAATTAACATGTGTTTTATTTCTAAAAACACCAAAATACAAAGAATTCCAGAAAAAGAGGTACAGCATGAATACGTTGTATTTGCAAAAACATCTGACTTCATCTCAAGTCAGAGCTTGGCAGCCCGGTCTCATTTCACCATTTGGCTGTGTTTTCTATTTTCTCTTCCACTTCCATTTTTTGTGAAATGGATTGGCTTATCTGACTTCAGAAAACTTATAGCTGTACTATTTTAAAAGAAATATACTTCTGGAGTAAAAATGTCATACTCAATCTGCCTGTAAATTTATATAATACAAATTATAAAAAGATTCTAACCACAATTATAGATATCCTCCTCTTTATTCTTAACCCACATGTTAAGAAGTCTGCAGCTTCATCCCACTTTATAAAGTTAGAAGGGTGACAAAACTAACCACCAAGGAAGAAAACAATAAGAACTACCTAGCAATTTGAGACCTCCTAAAATACTCATGTCAAGAACATTTTAAAATATGATAAAAAAAAAAAAACTGATAGAGGACAAGTGACAGAAGACTTTATTCCACACAATATAAGCCAGGATCACCACTGGAATCTAATTCACACACCCGCCCTCAAGGCACAATGCAATAGTCAAGACTCCCTGGAACACCAGGGGCTCTAAATGTAGGAGAACTAGATGCTCATTTGGGACTGGGAAGAAATGAGTTTAGGATGTGTTTGAGTAGAGCTAAACTGATTATTCAGGGTTAAAAAAACACCCACAAACAGAGCAAAGGGAGAGCTACAGAAATGAAAATATGTGCCACTACTGTGGTGTCTATATCCAAGCACAGCCACATAAGGCAGACCACCCCAGGTGGGCCAAGAGCCAAGTGACACCCGAAGGGGCCAGCCAGGGCACAAAGCGGTCAAGTGGGTGAAGCTGAAATAGGCTGTAGCCCTCAAAACCAGGAAGAGAAACCAAAAACAGCTGCTTAGAAAGACTCAAATGCTTTTTTTGTTTTTTTTGAGATAGAGGAAGCACGCATGAGCAAGCGAGCAGGAGGGGAGGGGCAGAGGGGGAGAAAGAATCTTAAACAGGCTCCATACCCAGCCAGTGCAAAGCCAGATGCAGGGCTCAATCTCATGACTCTGAGACCATGACCTGAGCTGAAATTAAGAGTCAGCTGTTTCACCGACTAAGCCATCCAGGTGCCCCAAGATTCAAATGCTTTTAAGGTAAAGCCACTCCCTCTTACTACCCTAAGGAGTGGTCTAGATTATTTTTTTACACTGCAACTACAAGAAATGAGACTTTACACTACAACTCAGCACATGCATGTCTATACATACATATATAATAAACAACAAACAGAAGTTTCTCTAAATAACACCCATCTGAAAAGAGCTGTGTACTCTGCTATTTACATGTATAATATTTCCTTTTTCATGTAAAAAAAATTGGTGGACCAAACCCACTAAATTGATTCTAAAATTGTCCTGTAGTTTGACAGCATGGCGAAGTGGTCCCCGGCTAACTTGGGCAACAGGTGAAAAGTCAACGGTCTCATGAGATCAGAGTTCAGCTTGAATGCCATCCCTCTATTGACCAAAGTTCTGATTTCCCGCCCTGGCTTTGGAACAGTCCCAAACCACCCAAGGTCATTCATCAACCAGCCCAACCCATTTCTTCCATCTTCATCTTCTACAACCCTGTCAATAATCTGCATCCTAGCAAAACTGATCCACTTTCCTCCTGGGATGTGGAATCCCTGCCTCTCCCTGGGATTCTTTTCTCCTCCATCTATTCAAAATGCTCTGATCCTCCAAGGCACAGTTGAAGCAACCCCCAACACAGAACAAATTTCTCTTGCCTCCAACATTATAAGCACTTTATCCTTGCTCTCTGACTCCCATTTACACACACCCAGCACCACCTCAATCTCCCACCTCACCCTACCACATGCTTCCAAAACCCAAGCATGCCATCTCAAAAAGAAGCCCTTGGTCTATACTTCTTATTGACTGGACAAATGCACATCATCTCCTACAAAGGGAGAAAACTGCTGGCTGGGGACTTAAGACTGAGAAATCTTGGATCAGGGCCCAAACCACCAAGAACCTCTCAAACAAAACCAGAGCAGAAAATTTTGTACCTCTGCAGAAAATTTTGTACCTTTGCCCTTTGAAACAATGGTTATAACAAGCATTATAAGAAAATGATACTGACTGTTTAGAAATTCTTCTTTCAATTTCAATTCTTTCAATTCTTTGTTCAAAAAGTAGCATAACTCTAGATCAGCAATTTAGCAACATTACCATGTTCCATGTTTTAACTTCTCTTACTCAAAATCAAATCTGCCAAGTGTAATGAAGCTATCCATTAGTACTTAACAAAATGATAGATCCCCCTGAAGGTAGAGACCTCTGCTTGCTTTCTTTCAAGTCAGCTTCCTCTTCTGATTTCCATATACTTTTGGTTAAGTAATCTTTGTGTCTTATTTCAAAAACAAAATTTTCCACCTCATCTTTAAATCATGCATTTTAATTTCAGTCTCCAGCAACATAATTAAAAGAACTTTCTTATAGCTAAATCAGAAATATTAGCATCAAAGTGTCTTAAATCTATATGCAAATATACTCTAAATTGATCTTCTAATAACTTCCTCATTTGACAAATATTTATCAAGTAACCATTATCTGCTCAAACATTGAGCTAGGAATGCAGTAGATCTTTGAGGTACTAAACTGAAAATGCCATACTTCCAAAGCAAAGATAATGAGATAACAGCAGATTCAAACTCATTAACCCAAACTGAAAATCACATACTTATGCTCACACTACTGTACTACAAAAGATCAGTAAGCAATAAGAAAGAAAATTCTAAAGATATTCTCAAGGTAAAATAGTTCAAACAAGTATACAGTGTAATAAATTGTCAAAAAAAAAAAAAAAGAAGAAAAAATGGAGAGGCGGGGCAAGATGGCAGAAGAGTAGGATCCCCAAGTCACCTGTCCCCACCAAACTTCCTAGAGAACTTTCAAATCATCCTGAAAACCTATGAATTTGGCTTGAAATTTAAAGAGAGAACATCTGGAATGCTACAGTGAGAAGAGTTCATGCTTCTAACAAGCAAAATGACTAGAAGGAAAAACTCACCTCAAAAGAAAGAATCAGAAACCGTCCTCTTGCCCACAGAGTTACAAAATTTGGATTACAATTCAATGTCAGAAAGCCAACTCAGAAGCACAATTATAAAGCTACTGGTGGCTCTAGAAAAAATCATAAAGGACTCAAGAGACTTCATGACTGCAGAATTTAGATCCCATCAGGCAGATATTAAAAATCAATTAAATGAGATGCAATCCAAACTAGAAGTCCTAACGACGAGGGTTAACGAGGTAGAAGAACGAGTGACAGAAAACAAGTTGATGGCAAAGAGGGAAACTGAGAAAAAAAGAGACAAGCAATTAAAAGATCATGAGGATAGATTAAAGGAAATAAGTGACAGCCTGAGGAAGAAAAATCTACGTTTAATTGGGGTTCCCGAGGGCGGCCGAAAGGGACAGAGGTCCAGAATATATATTTGAACAAATCACAGCTGAAAACTTTCCTAATCTGGGAAGGGAAATAGGCATTCAGATCCAGGAAATAGAGAGATCCCCCTCTAAAATCAATAAAAACCGTTCAACACCTCAACATTTAATAGTGAAGCTTGCAAATTCCAAAGATTAAAAAAAATAAAAAATAAAAAATAAAAAAATAAATATATAAAAAATAAAATAAAATAAAATAAAATAATACAATAAAATAAAATAAAATAAAATATAATAAAATAAAATAAAATAAAATAAAATAAATTCCAAAGATAAAGAGAAGATCCTTAAAGCAGCAAGAGACAAGAGATCCCTAACTTTTATGGGAGAAATATGATTAACAGCAGACCTCTCCACAGAGACCTGGCAGGCCAGAAAGGGCTGGCAGGATATATTCAGGGTCCTAAATGAGAAGAATATGCAACCAAGAATACTTTATCCAGCAAGGCTCTCATTCAGAAAAGAAGGAGAGATAAAGAGCTTCCAAGACAGGCAGCAACTGAAAGAATATGTGACCACCAAACCAGCTCTGCAAGAAATTTTAAGGGGGACTCTTAAAATTCCTCTTTAAGAGGAAGTTCAATGGAACAATCCACAAAAACAGGGACTGAAGAGGTATCATGATGACACTAAACTCATATCTTTCAAAAAAAAATAAAAAATAAAAAATAAAAATAAACTCATATCTTTCGAATGTAACTCTGAATGTGAATGGGCTTAATGACCCCATCAAAAGATGCAGGGTTTCAGACTGGATAAAAAAGCAGGACCCATCAATTTGCTGTCTACAAGAGACTCATTTTAGACCTAAGGACACCTCCAGCCTGAAAATAAAAGGTTGGAGAACCATTTACCATTCAAATGGTCTTCAAAAGAAAGCAGGGGTAGCCATCCTTATATCAGATAAACTAAAATTTATCCCGAAGACTGTACTGAGAGATGAAGAGGGGCACTATATCATACTTAAAGGATCTATCAAAGAAGAGGACTTAACAATCATCAATATATATGCCCCGAATGTGGGAGCTGCCAAATATATCAATCAATTAATAACCAAAGTTAAGACATACTTAGATAATAATACACTTATACTTGGTGACTTCAATGTAGTGCTTTCTACACTCAATAGGTCTTCTAAGCACGTCTCCAAAGAAACAAGAGCTGTAAATGATACACTGGACCAGATGGATTTCACAGATATCTACAGAACTTTACATCCAAACACAACTGAATACACATTCTTCTCAGGTGCACATGGAACTTTCTACAGAATAGACCACATACTGGGTCACAAATCAGGTCTGAACCAATACCAAAAGATTGGGACTGTCCCCTGCGTATTCTCAGACCATAATGCCTTGAAATTAGAACTAAATCACAACAAGAAGTTTGGAAGGACTTCACAGACGTGGAGGTTAAGGACCATCCTGCTAAAAGATGAAAGGGTCAACCAAGAAATTAAGGAAGAATTAAAAAGATTCATGGAAACTAATGAGAATGAAGATACAACCATTCAAAATCTTTGGGATACAGCAAAAGCAGTCCTGAGGGGGAAATACATCGCAATACAAGCATCCATCCAAAAACTGGAAAGAACTCAAATACAAAAGCTAAGCTTACACCTAAAGAAGCTGGAGAAAAAACAGCAAATAGATCCTACACCCAGCAGAAGAAGAGAGTTAATAAAGATTTGAGCAGAACTCAATGAAATAGAGACCAGGACTGTGGAACAGATCAACAAAACCAGGAGTTGGTTCTTTGAAAGAATTAATAAGATAGATAAACCATTAGCCAGCCTTATTAAAAAGAAGAGAGAAGACTCAAATTAATAAAATCATGAATGAGAAAGGAGAGATCACTACCAACACCAAGAAAATACAAACGATTTTAAAAACATATTATGAACAGCTATATGCCAATAAATTAGGCAATCTAGAAGAAATGGACGCCATTTCTGGAAAACCACAAACTACCAAAACTGGAACAGTAATAAACAGAAAACCTGAACAGGCCAATAACTAGGGAAGAAATTGAAGCAGTCATCAAAAACTTCACAAGACACAAAAGTCCAGGGCCAGATGGCTTTCCTGGGGAATTCTATCAAACGTTTAAAGAAGAAACCATACCTATTCTCCTAAAGCTGTTCGGAAAGATAGAAAGAGATGGAGTACTTCCAAACTCATTCTATGAGGCCAGCATCACCTTAATTCCAAAACCAGACAAAGACCCGACCAAAAGGGAGAATTACAGACCAATATCCCTGATGAACATGGATGCAAAAATTCTCAACAAGATACTAGCCAATAGGATACAACAATACATTAAGAAGATTATTGACCATGATCAAGTAGGATTTATCCCCTGGATGCAAGGCTGGTTCAACACTCATAAAACAATCAATGTGATTCATAATATCAGCAAGAGAAAAAAAACAAGAACCATATGATCCTCTCAATAGATGCAGAGAAAGCATTTGACAAAATACAGCATCCATTCCTGATCAAAACTCTTCAGAGTGTAGGGATAGAGGGAACATTCCTCAACATCTTAAAAGCCATCTACAAAAAGCCCACAGCAAATATCATTCTCAATGGGGAAGCACTGGGAGCCTTTCCCCTAAAATCAGGAACAAGACAGGGATGTCCACTCTCACCACTGCTGTTCAACATAGTACCGGAAGTCCTAGCCTCAGCAATCAGACAACAAAAAGAAATAAAAGGCATTCACATTGGCAAAGAAGAAGTCAAACTCTCCCTCTTCGCAGAGGACATGATATTCTACATAGAAAACCCAAAAGACTCCACCCAAGATTGCTAGAACTCATACTGCAATTTGGCAGCGTGGCAGGATACAAAATCAATGCCCAGAAGTCAGTGGCATTTCTATACACTAACAATGAGACTGAAGAAAGAGAAATTAAGGAGTCAATCCCATTTACAATTGCACCCAAAAGCATAGGAATAAACATAACCAAAGAGGTAAAGGATCTATACCCTAAAAACTACAGAACACTTCTGAAAGAAATTGAGGAAGACACAAAGAGATGGAAAAATATTCCATGCTCATGGATTGGAAGAATTAATATTGTGAAAATGTCAATGTTACCCAGGGCAATTTAGACGTTTAATGCAATCCCTATCAAAATACCATGGACTTTCTTCAGAGAGTTAGAACAAATTATTTTAAGATTTGTGTGGAATCAGAAAAGACCCCCGAATAGCCAGGGGAATAGTGAAAAAGAAAACCATAGCTGGGGGCATCACAATGCCAGATTTCAGGTTGTACTACAAAGCTGTGGTCATCAAGACAGTGTGGTACTGGCACAAAAACAGACACATAGATCAGTGGAACAGAATACAGAACCCAGAAGTGGACCCTGAACTTTATGGTCAACTAATATTCGACAAAGGAGGAAAGACTATCCACTAGAAAAAAGACAGTCTCTTCAATAAATGGTGCTGGGAAAATTGGACATCCACATGCAGAAGAATGAAACTAGACCACTCTCTTGCACCATACACAAAGATAAACTCAAAATGGATGAAAGATCTAAATGTGAGAGAAGATTCCATCAAAATCCTAGAGGAGAACACAGGCAACACCCTTTTTGAACTTGGCCACAGTAACTTCTTGCAAGATACATCCATGAAGGGAAGAGAAACAAAAGCAAAAATGAACTATTGGGACTTCATCAAGATAAGAAGCTTTTGCACAGCAAAAGATACAGTCAACAAAACTAAAAAACAACCTACAGAATGGGAGAAGATATTTGCAAATGACGTATCAGATAAAGGGCTAGTTTCCAAGATCTATAAAGAACTTATTAAACTCAACACCAAAGAAACAAACAATCCAATCATGAAATGGACAAAAGACAGGAACAGAAATCTCACAGAGGAAGACAAAGACATGGCCAACAAGCACATGAGGAAATGCTCCGCATCACTTGCCATCAGGGAAATACAAATCAAAACCACAATGAGATACCACCTCACACCAGGGAAAATTAACAAGGCAGGAAACCACAAATGTTGGAGAGGATGTGGAGAAAGGGGAACCCTCCTGCACTGTTGGTGGGAATGTGAACTGGTGCAGCCACTCTGGAAAACCGTGCAAAGGTTCCTCAAAGAGTTAAAAATAGATCTGCCCTATGACCCAGCAATTGCACTGCTGGGGATTTACCCCAAAGATACAGATGTAATGAAAAGCCAGGACACCTGCACCCCGATGTTTATAGCAGCAATGTCCACAATAGCCAAACTGTGGAAGGAGCCTCAGTGTCCATCGAAAGATGAATGGATAAAGGAGATGTGGTTTATGTATACAATGGAATATTACTCAGCCATTAGAAACGACAAATACCCACCATTTGCTTCAAGGTGGATGGAACTGGAGGGTATTATGCTGAGTGAAATAAGTCAATTGGAGGACAAACATTATATGGTCTCGTTCATTTGGGGAATATAAAAAATAGTGACAGGGAATAAAGGGGAAAGGAGAAAAAATGAGTGGGAAATAGCAGAAAGGGAGACAGAACATGACAGACTCCTAACTCTGGGAAACGAACTAGGGGTGGGGGAAGGGGAGGTTGGTGGGGGTGGGAGTGACTGGGTGATGGACACTGAGGGGGGCACTTGATGGGATGAGCACTGGGTGTTATTCTATATGTTGGCAAATTGAACACCAATAAAAAATAAATTTACAAAAAAAAAAAGAAAAAATGAACATAAAAACCCTTAAAAATGTCAATCTTTTTCATTTAAGAAATGTTGCTGGACTATGAAGTTAATCAGGTCAAGTATTAAATATCTGTAATAGAATATATTTCCATTTTAACATCAACAATATAGAGTCACTAACACCATTTGATAATGAGTAGTCCTTTCCTTATATTTTACGTAAGCAATATACTGCTTACGCTCAAAAGCCTGTGAATATATAAAATACATCCAATATCCCCACCATTCTCTATTTAAGTCTCTACAATTATTTTCAGTTTGGCTGATCATGCCAATGGTAAAATCATTCAAATAGGCAAGAATTTTGTGTCTATAAGTAGATGTATTAGAAATAACATTGTCACAAAACTGAACTGCAAGTTAATCTTTATCTCACTGTTTTTATAATTTTAATATATAGTATTATAACACATACCAAATATTCTCACTGAATGGTCTTACCTTAAATATGTGCCATATATGAAGAATAATGCCATCATTAGTCCATTTAAAATAAAAATTACAGCAACATAAAAGCAAGCAGGATCTCCCATTCCTTTAAAAATAAAAAAAAAAAAACATATGTTCTAACTATAAATTACTTTGTGTGTCTGGCAATTTATATTAAAATGTGCTTATTTTGAAAATGGCACAGATATATTAAATGGTTGCCTTGGTTCCCATATGAATACGTGACACTACCATGGAACAAAGATGAGTACGTGGCAGTAGCTGCGGTGGTTTTCAAACAGGGCTACAAATTCATGGACATGCCTCCCATAGACGCATGGGGGTTCTCTGCTCCTATTTTTGAACCTGGCTGGGCTTATGACTGCCTCAAAGATGATGGTGGAGGCCATATCACATGATTTTCAAGGCTAGAAGAGGCCAAACAGTGTTCAACTTGTGCCCACAAAAAGCCTGGCTACTCTGAGGTGCTATGCTATACAAAGCCCAAGGTGCATGGAAAGGCCATTATGTAGGTGTCCCAGTTGACCGTTCCAACTGAGCTCAGCCTGGCAGGCACCCCAGCCCTGGAGCCAGAATATAAGTGAAGCAGTCTCCAATTAATTCCAGTCTTCCCAAGCCACTTAAGTCTAGCAGAAGCCTCTGACATTGTGGAAACAAATCAACCCTGCTACATACTGCCCAAATTCCTCACTTGCAGAATCCATAAGCATAATAAAATGGTTATTTATATCACTAAGTTTGCAGGAAGTTTAATAAGCTCCAACAAATAACTGGACAATATCATGGAAAGAACCTTGCCTTCACAGCTTTCAATAGGACTGAGTCCTTCTCCTCTGGTAACCGTCCAACATATCTTGGTTTGAAGACCAATCAAGTCCATTATTTTGGTATAAATCCGGTACCAGCTGGCTAAGATAACCTATTTTTTAAAAAAATAGAGACATTTTTTAGAGGAAAGATATTATCATCAACAGTTTCATTACTAGAATAATTTTGAGATATTTTGGTAATTATCAAATTTTCCTTTCCTATACCATCTACTTAGCTCCCTTTAAATCTAGTAAAATAAGCCTCACAATCCCCTACACAGATTTTTCATTGGTCAGTCTTCAACTGTCCACCCATGGGTAAGAATAAAATACAACATGATACACATAAGATTTATATTTTTCAAAAGATATAGAATTCTACTAAGGTACATTTAAAAAGTTGAACAAATAGGTACTCTGTCTTCCTGAATAGATCTAATTTCTCAAGATATGAATTTTCCATCAAATTAATTCATAAACATAAAACAATGCTAAGCAAAATCCCAAGTTATCTGTCTGGAAGTGTTATGTGGCAACATAACAAAAAGGAGATTAACTGAAGGGAATATTCTAGCAGATATTAAACAAAAAAATCACTTACAAAAATTAAAACAGTATGATACTGGCACAGGAACAGCCAGACAGATCAAAGTAATCATGGTGGAGGCAGAGCAGTGCTACTCAGATCCCCCTCCATGGCCAAACACTCATTTCCCCAGTGGCTGGGAGGGCTGGTGGCTGACAGCTCTCAGTTGAGTCCCTCTCTGGGAACTACCCTCTGCAGAGGAGAGTAAATTCATTACAGGTCACACCCGGACCCAAAGATGACCCAAAGAAAACCCAACCGCAACCACATTCAGTACCTGACTACTCAATGGGGAGGGCTGTAAAGGCCAGGGGCACCTCTCCTCAGGGTAGGACAACTCTGCAGGGCATCTCAATCCCAGAACTCCCAGTGGGATTGCTTACAGCCTTTGTTGTCACTGCATCATAGCCCAACTCTCCTCCTGCCTTATCCAATTTCCTTTATCCCTCTTTAGGTATTGTCCCCAAAGGCACTCCCTCTAGATACTCCTATATGCAAATCTCCATCTCAAAGCCTATTTCCCAGGACCTCAACCTAATGTAATACAGAACACCAAGTCCACAAAAAGATGCAAGCATATATGTATAATAACTTTGTATGTAATACAGAAAACTACTTCAAATGAGTAGGGAGAAGATGGACCACCCATCAAAGTGTCAGGTTACCCATGAGACCATTTTGAAAAAATATATGATTCCTATCCCATACTGTTCATCAAATCACAGTTTTGTGTTTCCTATCCCATTCTGTGCATCGACAAATTCCAGAAATATTTAAAATGTAAACAACAAAAAAAACAATTACAATAAAGTTTTTTTATATGAATACATAAAAACCATAAATTTAAGACTCATAGATATGGTATTTCTGTACAGAAAAAAATACATACAGATCATATACAACATTAAAAGGCTAACAAAAAGCTGGGGGAAAATGTTTACCCATATAGCATTGTATTAATATCCAATATATAAAAACAAGCTCTTACAAAATTTCAATAGAAATACAAAGGGCATAAGCAATTACTTTTAAAATTAAAAATGCATTTTAATGTATAATATTAAATGAAATACATATATACACATATATATAGGAATGAACAAAATACATCATGTGATTTTGATTTTTTTGCCTACCAAATTGGCAGGGATTCAGGGACATAAGAATTTTCAAAAACACTGCTAGTGGTAATTTTGATTAGTATAATCTACCTAGAAAGCATTTTGGCCACACGTACCAAAATCATTATAAAGTATATATTTTGCCAAACTAAATAGCTCCACATCAACAAATTTATAGTTTAAAAATATAATGGCATACACAGAGATTTAGCTTCAAGGATGCTTATGGCAGCTTTAGAATATTTTAAAAGCTGAAAACTATGAAAATTTTCACAAAAGATGGACTAAATAAACATAGAGAAATTTTGCCAATAACCACTAAAACTGATCCTTAGGAAGAAAAGATGACACAGGAAGATTGTTATAAATATTCTAAAAGTCAAAAAGCACTTATAAAAAAATATTTGCTGTGTGATCGATCCCATTTCTGTAAAAGTAAATGTGTACATGGTCACAGAAAATACTTAATAAGCAGTACATTAATAAAATAACACTGAACTTTGGTGGTCACTTATTTGTCTCTAGCTCCTCTATCTCCTCCCTAGTCAGTCGGCTAACTCACGATTTGGATGGAAGTTGCACTTCTCTCATTCAATGGGAAATGCCTGAGAGCCCTGCTAAGTCTGGGTACTGAGCCTGGGCCTATTGAGGTCCCCAGAGACCAAGGCAGCCATGGCCCTGACACAAGGATATGCTGTCTAACAGCATCGGCAAGCTAGGAAGGGGGAGTCACAGAAGCAGGGGACCCTCATACCAAATCAAGGAAGATGTTACAGCAGAAGTCACATCTCAGCTTGGCCCTGGAAAATGCTTAGAACTGTGTCAAATGAAGACAAGGATGCTACAGGAGAGGCTAAAAAAGTTACTGATATCACTGCCTTCCTCCCTCACCTCCTGGGTGGATCCACCTTTCCCCCACCCCCACCCAAGAGAAGTGCACTCAAATAAGTGAAGATTCCCCTATCTGGGATTTGGCAAATGACATGTAATGGTAATTCCTTGCTATGATCTCTACAAACCCGTGAAATCTAGAATGTTTTCAAATTTTCTAGAAGATGCAATCATAACAGTTCCCATGAAATCAGTTAAAGCCCACCAAAATTTATAATAATCTTTTTCCATATTCCTTTCCAAGAAAAGATATACATCTTCCTTTAAAAAATGAGATGAAATCTAATATATATATAGCTTATATTTAGAATCAGCATTTAATATAAATAACACTTTAAAACAGTAAAAAAAAAAAATCACAGTTGAAAAAGTAACTTACCTCAGGGTAAAGATTGAACCTTTTTAATGTATTAATAACAAGGGGGTATTCGGTCAGCTTATCATTCATAATCATCCATACGCCATTCAAAAATGAGGGTGCTTCCACAATAGTCTTAAAGTAGGAATAATATAGTCCCTGAAACAAGCATATGTTATAGTTAGAACAAAAAGTATATAATCCTTATGCCTCTCTTACCAGGTTAAAAAAAACTTTACTGTTTTTGAAAAATAAAGCAATTAAGCAAATGATAGTTACAATTATTCTCACAGTTCTTGATCACTAATACTATGTTAGGTTATAAAAAGAAGAACTACATATTTTAGTATAACTTTGTCTTAATTAAAAGAATTGAACTCAAACTATCTTTAAAACCATTTCAACATTTAAAAAGTAATATACATAGCTCAGACAACACGTATAATTTAAGAAAACCCTGTAGCCTATACTAATTTGAGTGTTAGAAAAAGCTATCTTATGAACAGGGCGAGTGAGTGGTCCACCATGGAACTTAAATGACCATGATCCAAGAAACCTCCCCTAGCCAAAAATGTTTCTCCCTTACTGCTTATTTAGATTCCCAAAAGGTGCTAGCAGTCATCTTTCCTCCAGATTTACATGTAAAAATGCAAATATATTAGGAAGCCTACATGTTGATATAATATATATAAATTACATTCAGATGCCAACTAATTTTACAGACTATTTCCTCTCTTTCCAGCTCAGAACAAGATAAGAACCCTAGAGGACTGGGGTTGTGTGGATAGAGGAGGAAGACAGTAGTGGTACTCCCATTTTGAGGGAATTAGGACAGATATTGAGGTTGGAATAATAAATGGAACAAAAAAATAAGCAAGTACCAGTACTTGCTCCACTTGGGAGGGAGTATAAGTGGCAGTACAGGATGAGACAGATGAACACTGGAAACGAACTTCATCTCTATATAATTTTGCCCAGAGCTGCTCTGGTAGCCAGTACCCATCAGCTATCAAATTCCATACTGGATTTAAGACTCATAAATATGAGAGTAATTTGCATACCCAGATATTTATTGAAAAGGAAAAAAATACAGTTCTTGATATTATGGTATTTAGTTTTCCTACCATGAGTTTTTGAATATTTCCTACTATCCTAGGTAGAATAATATCCCTTTAAATTTCACATCCACTGTGAATGTGAACCTATGTGGAATGGGTTCCTTGCAGAAGTAGTCAAGTTCAAATGAGGTCATCTAATATAAATGGTATCCTTACAATAAGAGGGAAATTCAAACACAGAGACATAGGGAAAAGTGGCCCATGAAGACAGAGGCAGAGCTTGGAGTGATGGCATGTTCAGTGCCAACCAAGGAATACCAAGCATTGCCAGAAAGTACAAGAAGCTAGAAAGAGGCAAGGAAGGATTCTCCATAGAGCCTTCAGTGAGAACACGGCCTTGCCAACACTTGGATTTCAGACTTCCAGCCTCCAGAACTCTGAGAAAATAAATCTCTGATCTGTAAGCCACCTAGTTACTATACTTTTAATATGGCAGCCGTAGAAAACCACCACAACTTATCTGGTTTTGTAGGTTTATTTTGGAATCATGTAAACACCTTATTTAATTATTAAATGAAAAATTTTAAATCCCTTAGTATCAAAATAAAAATAAAGGAATTAACTACCAAGTTAGAAGACGATTTCAAATAAGTTATAGTCCTTCTACTGCATATCCCTAATAGAATATACCGTAAAATCAAAAAGAAATGCAAAAAAATCTTAAAATGTTTTCAATCATCTTATTTTTAATAATACCTTTGGTACTTTTATTCCATAAAAATAAGTAATATGAACCCAAGATTCTTGGGCTACAGATACAAATTTAATACAAAGTAAGTAAAAACCATCCAATCTTAATTTTGAATTTTAAAATATGAATATGAATTAGTAATTTAAAAAATTGTTTCTTAACTCTGTTTAATAAAATGGCTTAGTTAGACACAGTGACCAATCTAGTATCAAAACAGTTGACCTTAGAACAACACAGGTTTGAACTATCCAGCTCCACTTACTCACTGACTTTTTCCGATAAACAGAGTATATGGTACTGTAAATTTATTTTCTCTTCCTTATGATCTTCTTAATAACATTTTTTTCCTCTGGCTTACTTTATTGGAAGAATATGGTATATAATACATCTAACATACAAAATATGTGTATGTATGTAACACACAAAATATGATTTTGGTAATGCTTCCGGTCACGAGTACGCTATTAATAGTTAAATCTAGGAGTCGAAAGTTTATAAGTGAATTTTGGACTGCATGGGGGTCAGCACCTCTAACCCCTTGTTGTTCAAAGGTCAACTGTAGTAGCAACGAACATCTCTAGTACCAAATTTGTGGTCTCTAAATACCATCTGCCACTGAAACGAATTGAGGTTCCTTGGAAAATTGGATGATTCCAGGTCTGGAGAGGAAACATCTTAATAGTATCAGAAAGTAAAAAAGCTACAGAATACTAATGAAGTCACATCAAAGGGACACAGAGTCAACTGCAAAGGCTCTCACCAGGTAAGTTAACAAAATGTTACAATCAATCAGATCATAAGGATATACTCCAAAAGAAGGAACTCTACTGATTACCAGAAGAAAATGCTGGGAGACCAACTCATTTTTCTAGAAAGTGGTAAATAAAAGAAAAAAGAATCAAGCATCTACCTGTCTTACTTATAAGAGGCGTACATCAGAGAAATCAAATGAATATTATGGGAGAATTCTTTATAGAAAGAATTACAGTTAACAAATGCAGAGGAAAAAAGAATAGATCATCATGATTTGGTAATCTTAATGAATTAACTGACCTAGGCTGATGGCTGGCTAAGTGAGATCAACATGACAATACTAAAGCCACTGATCAATCTTGACATAGCAAAAAAGACAGACAACCAGATACGATGTGCCTCTTCGTACGGTACAATAATAAATATACATCATTTATGAAATATTCCTGCTAAAAAAAATTGAACCTTCAGGTACCAAGTCTCTTATCTATCAATTTTCAGGAAACTTGGGAGGTTGAACATAATAAATAAAGTGAATTACTATGGGTAATTCTAGAAGACAAATAACCTAGATTCTTCAATAATAGAAAAACAACAAAAATGGAATTTATAGATTAAAAGACTTAAGAGATACATCAACTAGATGCAATGTACACTGCTTGAATCCTGATTCAAGCCTACCAACACACCAACTATAAGAAGAAAAAAGCCAATTGGTCATTTAAACACTGATTGATTGATATTAAGAAATCGCTGTTCATCATTTTCAAGTGTGTCAATAGTACTCTGGGTAACAAAAAATTCCTTTCTTTTGAGACACATATGAAAGTATTTACGGATGAAATGATATGACGTCTGAGGTTTCCTATGTGTGAAGGTGTATACAAAAGATAAACAGCGGTGTCACCAGTTGAAGCTGTGGGTTGGGAAAGGGGAACTTTCTATTTTGGAACATCTTTGAAAATTTCCATGATAAAAAGCTTAAGGTTTTTAGATTCCTAAAATATGACATAAAAACTAACCATTTCAGTGCGAAAAGCCATCTCCCTTTCCAATGTTGAGAGGTGAGAAAAGTGACGATCATTTTCGAAGAGGTGTGTTATATGGCTCCTGCAAAAACAAAAGGGTAACAAGCATTGACACTTATACTAAGTATTATTTTTAAAAGAAATTCTACAAGCAAAAATAAAGGTATCTAGAAATTTGCACATAATTTTGTAATGAAACTCAAATATAATGGTATCCATATTTGTTTTTCTATTACATGTCGTAACATTTCTACTAAAATTTCTAATAGAAAACACATTCAGATTAGATTTTAAAATTAGAATGAACCAGAATAACAATATTTTAAGTCAAGTACAATAAAATTATAAATTGAACTATAAATGTCATTGGGTTACCATTTCAGAAATGTCTGATTAATGAAATTCATATTTCACTCTATCTAGAAGATTAAAAAAAATTAATCTTCCTCTCAACATGAACACTATATTAACGTTAAGTGAAACAGTCTCAAATATAACCTCTTTAATAATGGATCTTTTTTTATTAAAAAATTACATTATTCTGACCTTGATTTATCAATTAAACTACTTTTTCAGACTATTGTGTTGCAAGTAATAATATATTCTCATCCTTATCATACTGAAATTATTTCTTTATATATATGGGAAATAGCTTTGGGGAGTTGTAAATATCTGCATAAAATATACCAGAGGAAAAAAACAATCTTACCAGTGCAACACTGCTGCAAAGGCAGCTGAAAGAAAAAAAGAAACTTAAATTATCATGTTAGCATAAAGAAATGTTTTCACTTTATAGAAAAGCATTATAAAGATAAGCATTTGGACTGTGTAATGTTGTACTCTTAGCAACTGGGGAAAGAAGAGTGACTCTTTGAAAGAAACCCTACGGCTATGCTTTAAAATCCAACAGCCTGGATTATAAAAGAATTAGGCATATATCTACAAATTTCATTTATTCACTCATTCAATAAAATGCAGGCCTATTATTTGCCAAAAACTATACAAGGAACCCTTAGATTGAAATTTCCACAAATATAACTGCCGAAGGGATAGAACCAATGGTGAGAGGTAAATTTAGAATGGAATAAAAAAATGGTGACCCTAGGGCGCAGGACTGGGGATGAATAAAATGAGAGCCTATCACTCTTTATATATTGCTGCACTATCTGGATTTTTATGATAAATTTTACTATTTTTAAAACAAATTTATAAATGAAATAAGTAAAGAAGGAAGAGATGGGGGGATTGTTGATGCAAAACAAGCAAACATTTTAGAATCTCTAAAAGTAAGAAAAGAGTTTTACTGGAGGCCAATTTAGGACAGCTGCCCAGGAAACACACTCTTCACAGAGAAGAAAGTGCTTCAGAGAATAAACAGCTTTTACAGGGTTATATACTTCTTTACATTTTGTTAAAGCTCAAAAGATTATAGATTAGCATACAGACAGGCAACACAAGTTTTAATGTTAAGGAATGCAGGGAGTAGAAGCATTGATGGATATCTTAAAGACAAGATGGTTTTCCTTTAGGCTACTCATTTACAAAGCAAGTGTATAATGTATGCACGCTGGACCATAAATCAGCCTTTTGGTTTAAACCAAGTTTATGTACAGTCATGCTGACTTAGAAACCTAAAATGACTTCCCTTATACCTCAGGCCTTTAGAAGGTTTTTTTTCCTTTCATCAGGGCAAAAGGAAGAAAGAAAAGGTAAGGAAGAGAAAAAAAACAAGCTAATAATAAAATCAGTCTCATAGGAGAATCAATAGTTGGCTTTCTGTCCAAGTACAAAGAATATATTAAGAGGAATCCAGAAAATACCAATTTTCTTATGTCATAAGATTCATTTTATTGCAGGCTTCCGATTAAATAACTAATTGGACTATGAAAATACTCTTAGAAATGAAAACTAGTCTAGATCTTATTGCCTTATTCTTAAAGAAGTATTTATATTTTTAAAAATTAAAAAAATACACTTTATCTAGGAGATACTAAAAGACAAAAGGTTACTCTTTCTAGGTCACTACAACTGCAAATATTTAACTAGGCTTGTCATTCGACATTTGCTTACATCATACTTTGATCTTTCAAAATTTTGATATTTCTTGTTGACAAATTTACCATCCATTCCTTTTTGGTTTCTGCCTTTAAAGCCATAATGAAGTCTGGGCTTTATTTTCTCAATAATTTCATTACCATGTTCTGAATAAATCATTCTTCTCTCACAAACTGTAAATGCCATATTTATCATATAGAACACTTGACACACATATTTTGGTAATATGAGATTTGGTAATTTGAGATAATTGGGATTTCATTTAAAAATTAATTTGGAAAGAATCCACATGTTAACGATATGAATCCATATGTTCATACCCACAAACATGGATATACCTTCAATTATTCAACTTCCTTTTCAACTGCCATTGATAAAAATCCTATCAGTAGAATATAGTTATTACACAGTTAACTCATATTCCTTAAGTCTTTCTTGTAACCTTAACATTTTTTCTCATAATATCCATATCATCATTTTATTATACCTTACTAGTATTGTTAATGTATTTATTTTTGAAGTGTATTTTTTATTTAAATTCAATTTGCCAACATATAGTATAATACCCATCGTGCATCACATCATGTGCCCTCCTTAATGCCTGTCACCCAGTTATCCTATTGCCCCACCGACCTCCCCTTCCCAGAGTCAGGAGTCTCTCATAGTTTGTCTTCCTCATTTTTGAAGTATATTTATTTTGCAATGTATCTTCTTAGATATTTTATTTATTTATTTGAGCACAAGTGGGGGAAATCACAGAGGGAGAAGGAGAAGCAGGCTTCGTTCACACTGAGCAAAGAGCCCAATGTGGGGCTTGATCCTAGGACCTCCCCAGGGACCACAACCTGAGCTGAAGGCAGACACCCACCTGACTGAGCCACACAGGTGACCTTGCAATGTATTTTTTACTCATTTGCTAAATTATTACTAATTCTTATAGTTTTTTGGTTTATTATCTTCAATCCTCTATTTTAAACAATATTATTTAAAAATGATAATTTTGCTATTTTATACTTTTGCTGTTATTTTTCCCATTTGACAATAATAATAAATTTGTAGAATAATATTAAGTAATTCTGGTAGAAGAGGGCATCCTGTCTTCTACTGACTTCAGTGGTAATGCTCTTCACATATGCTTTTAAATTAGCCTTTAACTTCCACAATTCTAGAGTGATAAATAGGATTTCTCAAGGCCATCACCTCTGTACTTCCTCAGAATACCACAATTCCTTAGAACAAAAGTACCAAGTGGTCTTTGGTGCATTCCTTTAATTCAATCACTGAAACACTAAACAATTCTTGGAGTTCTGGGCATTTGAACAGAGCTCTTTCATAGCCTCCAGGGTCAATTCATAATTCGCCCAGTGCTTTTAATTCCTTTGTTCATTTCAATTTAGTAGTAATAATAATAAAGCAGCTAACATTTACATTCTTATTATATGCCAAGTATTTTTAAGGGCTTTACCTGAACTAACATGAGTAACTTGCCCAAGGAAAGGAAGCAAGTAAACAGAGAAAGGGAAGTTGAGGACAAGAACTCTTACATGAAAGCCACACACTGGATGGCCTCTTGAGGAGGACTATGGGGGTGGGTTAGACAACAGGCAGGCTTCCTTAACCTAAAGGGTCTTATTCCCCTCCTTTTTTTTTTCTTAAAAGGGGGAGAAAGTCGCAATTCATCAATTGATATAAGCAGTTTGTTTTATAGAAACTACTAATTTTTTTCTTTTTTTTTAATTTATTTTTTATTGGTGTTCAATTTACTAACATACAGAATAACCCCCAGTGCCCGTCACCCATTCACTCCCACCCCCCGCCCTTCTCTCCTTCCACCACCCCTAGTTCATTTCCCAGAGTTAGCAGTCTTTACGTTCTGTCTCCCTTTCTGATATTTCCCACACATTTCTTCTCCCTTCCCTTATATTCCCTTTCACTATTATTTATATTCCCCAAATGAATGAGAACATATAATGTTTTTTATATAAAAATGTAGAGTTACGGGGCACCTGTGTGGCATAGTCGGTCAAGTATTCTACTCTTGATTTCAGCTCAGGGCCTGATCTCAGGATCTTGAGATCATGCCCTGCATTGGGCCCCGTGCTCGGCGTGCACCTGCTTAAGATTCTCTCTCCCTCTCCCTCTGTCCCTCTGCCCCTCTCCCCCTTCCCTTCCAAAAGAAAAAAAGATGTAATTATGCTTTAATGTATTCAAAACTGAAAGAAGTTATAAGTGTGCATGTGTGTATATCTATATATGTCATTTGAAAATGAAACCCCTAGTAAAGCAGATACTGCCTGGTGAGCATATAATTTAAGCATAAAGACATAAAATGACAAAAACTTCTAAAGGCACCCCTAAAGAGCTTTTCTTGCCTTCTTGCGTACAGAAAAGATTAAAGATTATTTTCTCCAAATTTAGTCCAGTGATTATCAACCCTGTATATAGTCTTTTGGGAGTGTCACAAAATTGATAATCCCTTTTTTTCCATTTTAATACAGGTGATATTTTTTTGTCATTCTAAGGTACTGTGGTAAATATAGCGTGATCCTGGGGTCCGGGATCGAGTCCCACATCGGGCTCCCTGTGAGGAGCCTGCTTCTCCCTCTGCCTATGTCTCTGCTTCTGTCTCTAACTCTCATGAATAAATAAATAAAATACTTAAAAATAAAAAAAGAAGCTTCAACAATCCAAGCCTATTCCATAAGAAAATGTGTTCAAGGAAAGAAGATTTGCTTTGTAATCTAATTCAAAAGATTGCAATCCTATGGCTGAGAATTCTGAAATGCTCTTATGCTTTGCTGGAAGAACCTAAATTACTAACTCTAAAACTAAATTGGACACTCCTTCCACTTTCTGATTAAAAAAATTTTGCACCAGATTATATGTCACATTATATCAATTTTCAGTTTCATGGGATGAGCAGCCTCTTTACTGAAAATTGTTCTTCTCCTGTTATTAGAATCCTGTTTAAACAAACTAGAAGGTAACTCTCTGAGGACAGAAACAGTGTTTTACTGAAGTTTATATTATAGTATTTAGCAGAGCTCAACTCAAAATGTTTGCTAAATTAATGGGAACAACTTGATACAATTAAGGAGGAAAATGAAATAATGTAAATCATGTCCACATAATAAAGTTGAATGTGCTCTGATTGAGGGATACACACACACATTTCTAATGTATGTAATAGATTTGTGGGTTTTTTTCCCAAAAATTTAGTCTTTGCTTACTTAGTGCAAATTAGATACCTCCCCCACCCCACCCCACGCAGCCCATCTATAAGCAGCCTAAACTTCCAGTTCCCCCCTAGCCTCCAGCACAGCAGCAGGCAGCAGGGTGGGACCAACACCCCCAGGTGAAGTCCCCAAAGTCACCCTTGTTCAGCTCCCTCTGACACCCCTCCTTCTAGCTACAGCTCCCTAAGGCCATTCCTGGCCTTTGTTCTTTTCCTCTGGATGGCCTCACACCAGCAAGTCCAGTGCCTTGGGAAAGCAGGGAGGGGATGCCCCTTGCCCCCCACCACAATGCCTGACCCACAGTGGTGAGCAGCAGGAGGGAGGGCAGGAGGAACAGAAAAGAAATGAGAGAGCCGGCTCTTCCATAGGTTCCCCTCAATCCTCAATCCTTAGGAGCTCCTAAACCCTCTTCCTTCTCTACCCAGCACCCAATCCCTGCCCATACTCGCCTCCTCTTCCAGCCTCCTCCTTTCCCCCAGCTTGTCCCTCCTGAGAAGGTGACTCAGAAGCCCAGGGCACCTTTGTGTACATACCTCCCACCCACCATCAGGACTGCTGAGAAGTAAAGCCCCCTGTGATTTGTATTTTTAAGATACCCAGCTGAGTCTCATGGACTCTAGTGCTGGAGGCCCAATGTCCCTTCTCTCTTCCTCCTCAAGGTAGGAGAGCAAGAACCATGAAGTCAAGGTGGGCTGCCTCTACTTCTGTCCTTCTGTGGTAACCCGCCAGAGGCTCTGCTGCAACTGCAGCCAGCAACAGGTATTCCTGATGGGGAATACATTATCCCACCCATGTTACATTTTTCCCTTACCCGTATACTTCATAACTACTACTCGAAAATTTAGAGCACCATCACAAACTCTTGTTTGGTTCTCACACAGCCTCTGGGGTATTTATTTCTATTTTACAAATGAAAAACTGGGCCTTCAAGAGGTCATTTCCTCCAAAGGCATATAGCTGATAAATGGCAAGAATCAACTGGAGCCAGATGGTTCTAATTCCAAACCTCCATTTCTTTCCACTGGGATTGAACTCCCTCCTCTCCTATTTGTGGACATTTGATGACCTCATCTTGTAACAATATTTATATGGAAAAATGTATTCTAAGTCCAAAATTACTTGCAAAATTTAATACAATTTATTCCTAAATTGAGGTTAATCCATACTTAAAGCATTCGAAAGAGTTTTAGCCTTCCTAACCCTCAAGTGACAATAACATAAAAAGAGGTTAAGGATGCTCCCCTTAAATCTTTTGGACAAGGTTTCCAAGTCAACCTTGACAAGTTCTATACTCAACTCCTTCCTACTATTACTAATCATTTCTTAGTGTTCCCAAGGATCTATTCAGAGTTTAAAAGTTGGGGACACCTGGGTGGCTCAGTGGTTAAGCGTCTGCCTTCAGCCCAGGGCATGATTCTGGAGTCCCACGATCGAGTCCCACATCGGGCTCCTGCATGGAGCCTGCTTCTCTCTCTGACAATGTCTCTGCCTCTCTCTCTCTCTGTATCTCTCATGAATAAATAAATAAAATCTTTAATCAAAAAAAAAAAAAAAAGTTTCTTTCCAGAAGGAAAAGGCACCAGTAAATAGTCTCCTTGTTCCACATCAATATCCATCCTGGAGAATGAAGTCAATTTCTAAATGTACAGGTTTAAGCATCTCATCCTCTTGTTTGAAAAGCTCCATGACTTCCCATGGCTCAAACCATGAAGCCCACACTCTGGTCTGTTTCTAGTTAATCCCCATCACACCTCCTTTATGCTGGCTGCACTGGACAATAATCCCCTAAAATACCAAGTGTTTTATGATGCTATACCTTTGCTTCTGCCTGTAAACTCCTATGTCATCCTCAAAATCACAGGAAATCAAATGGGTCATTTTGTGGAGCTTATCCTGCCACCCTAGCTAAAATACGTTTATTACAGTACCTAAACAGCTAGTCATGCACACAACAGTTTCTCTGCTAGAATGCAAAGGCCTTGAGGCTGAGCTTGTGTTTAATTCATCTTCATATCTACACCTCTTAGCATTATGCCTGGCACCTCACTGGGCTGAACTGTTAAATGATGATCACCATGTAGGAGAAACTATAGAATGTACTCAATTAATTAAAAACCTAAATATCTAAAGATAATATCTAAGCATTCCAAACTGCTCAAAGAGCTCCCATTATACAAAGGTATACATGTTACAGTAAAATTAATATATTGGAAGAAATCATATTTTCTGCAGTCTGTAGTGCCTAGAATGAAACAGAGGCCAGTTTTTGTGTAGTAAAGTAACAAGTGAAAAGACATCCTGTAGGACCCAGTTTAAGAAAAAGCCAACAGCCATGTATATACAAGCTCAGCCCCCTTCTTCTAACACCTAGAGTTTTGAGAGTTACAAGTGCTCTAAAGTCAACAAGTATCTAAATGTCTACTAAATGCACAACACATTTCCCTAGAAACCAACAACATTAAAGAAATAGTAGCCAACATCAAAAATAAAACCTTTGAGAGATAAGATTTAGGTACATAAAATAATGAGAGAAGGCATTAGGCTTCAAGCAAAAGGGCACAAAGTCTACAAACTGTAAAAAATCTGAGAAGGCAGAAGGGTTATGACCTTCCCAGGGCAGGGGCTACGAAAGTGGGATGGGAGGGAGGGACAGAGCTCAAGACGTGCCAACCACTTAGGTGGGGATTATGATGGGTAGCCGGAAGAGAAGACGGCAACAGTAAAGCTGTATGTGGTCTGGGCTCCGACAGGGAAAAAAAAAAAAAAAAAAAAAAAAAATCCCATTACTGATCCACAGTTCAGAATAAATGTTAATGGCAACATTTGTTGAGGGGTCACTCACTATATACATAGAGTGTGTCAGGCTCTCAGAGATCTGTGAACACCAAGGAGTATGACAAAGCTGGGCCCGGAGTTGCTAAGAATGGGAGGACCAGAGTCCCGGGGGCCAGTGATCTAAGGGCTTCGAAGATACCGTTGACCCACTCAATGCCACACAAATATTATCATTTTCTACGTGTGCCATGATGTGAAAAAGTTGAGAAGCACTGAGCCACTCAATAAAGAAACAAAGCAGGTTTCAGAATATATCATACTGCAGTACTACAGAGTCATGGTGGTCTAAACCCTGGGACTGCATTAGAATCCTCAGTGGTGCAAGATAAAACTAGAGATGCATGAGTATTAATCCAGAGCCCTTAAATCTGAAACTCCAGGGATTTTTTTTAATCCACAAGCGATTCTGCTGTACAGTCAAGGTTAATTATCACTGGTACAAAAATGACTGGAACAGAATCTGTGATAGTTCACAAAATGTAATGTGAGATTGGCTCTTTGTATTCCAAGTGTCCTCAAGCAGTAATTGCATCACCTGAAAGCTTGTTAGAAATGCAGACTCTCAGGTTCCTCCCAGAACCTCTAAACCCAACTATACATTTTAACAAGACCCCCCAGATGATATATAAATACTTTTAAGAACAATGTGTCAACATGGATAGCATGGTGCAATCACCGGGGAGCTTTGAACATTGCTAGGTTTGGCACAGGAGGTGATTCTAATGAGCAGTGAGAGTTGAGAACACTAATCTAAGAGAAGCACATTAAGACTGTATTTGTGGGTCCCCACTTTCAAAGACCCCAATTCAATAGCTTTCACTTGGGACTCGGAAATCTACAGAATTGATCATTGATAATTTCATGCTCAGGCATGAAAATGTCAATTAGCACATTTAACCAAAAGGATGCATTCACCTACAGAAGGAAATTCTTTAGAAATAATTTAAAAATCAAGGACAAAGGCTTATTTTTAAATGAATATATGAAAACAGAATATAGAAAATATGTATCGCCAGCCTCAACAAGAATATAATATGCAAAGTAAATTTTCACATTTTTAAATATTTATGTATATACATATATTAAAGTAGGGAATACTTAATAGAACAGTCACCCATCATATGGGTTTTTAAAGCAATAAATTCTAACTTCTTTTAAAATCTTATCCTCACATAACGTGAACACAAATACCTCTAAATTAAACAGTAACCTACATTAGTAATTTTCATAAGGTAGCTTCTTCCTTATTGAAAAAAGGCATTTCAGTGCTTTAAGTATAAGTAGCTAGATAAATATAGGCCCAAAATAATAAGCTAGCACATTAAATGCTTCTGAGCAATCATAGCAAAACTAAAAAACTTTAGTAAACCTAATGGAAAAAGTGTAGAAGCTGCATCTCTTCTTTAGAGGGGGGAAAAAAGATCCACATATATACAATATAAACCCAAGCCCATCACATTTGGCAAGGGATTTTAGCAAGTTCGTGCATCAAAAAACCATTCCACTCTTTGGGTTATGGATTCTCCCACAAATTGGAAACTGCCCTTGGATATCACAGTTTACCTTATTCTTTAAATAGTTAAGAAAACTATAATACCAATGATTACTATCTTACTCTGTTTTTATACAAATGCCAGATGACCAACCGACACAATCAAAAATAATTCAGAATTTAGCTGTTTTCAAAAAAAGTCAAGCAAAAACAAAATGGAGACTAACAGGTTGACCATATGGATATAACAGAGTGATTCCTCCAAATAAGCAGAAGCCAGCAAAGTAGTGCTCTTGCCAAAAGAGTTATCAGGTCTTAAAATACAGGAGGTCATCTTCCCATCGATGTATTGAAGAAGAAGAAGAGGAAGAGGAAGAAGAAGAAGAAATAATTATTATGATATTTATTTGAGCGAGAGAGAAGAGAGAGCTGGAGGGGGAGGTTTGGGGGCACCAGGGTCTGCCCTAGGCAGACAATGCACTGAGTGAGGACCCAAGGCAGGGCTCAATCTTACTACCCTGAGATCTCTAGCTGAAACCAAGAGTGGAACCCTCAACCGACTGCACCACAGTGGCATGTCCCATTAATGTATCTTTGACAGTTTTTTGACAGTTTCCCTAAACTATAGGTCTAAAATCTACAATTTGACAGATAATGCTTAACAAGCCAGGAGACCTTAATTTCGATCTTAAAGTTGCCCTTGTGAACTCACTAATGATGTCAGGCCATTCACCTGGCCTACTTTACTTTCTTCACATGTAAAATTCCAGTAACCTTTCAGTTCTAGATTTTTTATGGTTTTCCAATGGAGATCAAAGATGACAAAAGAATGAGAATAAGGTCTTATTAAAAAAAAAAAACTTTTAAATAAGTGGAAAACAGTGGCACCGTGCTAGTTACATAAGTACTATATGATTATTATTAAAATGTGGAGAAAAGATTCTGAGGTTTGACAATTGAAGCACTGAAAAGCTGCATTACAAAAAGCAGTGATTACTGTTAGGAAGTAATAGACAAATCCAGTGCAGAACAGTAGTATTTTAGGCAAATTTGAGTTGAGTTGTATAAAAATATGACTAAAGCCTCACTCTTCTCAATTATAACAATCTTCCCAAGTTAAAAATTTGTCAAGATGGCAAGTTTTTCAAAACTAATTCACCAAGTAATTTATAAAGTGTGTTTAAGATACAGTTGTTACTACTGTAAACTAGAAGAAAAACTCACCCCATCCTTGATCAGTACAATGAATCACAAGAGAACTTAGTGAGTGATTTGGGGGACTAGGTTATTATGTTAACCTTTGTTGCTAGAAGTTAAAATTACAAAACGCTGCCCAAGCATTGATCATGTGCAGTGACAGACTTGAAAAACACACCTGACAACTGGTTACTTTGGAAAGGAAGTCAAACATGAAGGAATATCCCAGACAAACATGGAGATATGTGAGCTGTAAATTTAAATGTATTTAAGAAGAAAAAAAAAATGCTGAGAAAATAAAAAGTAGTATTGAAGCAAAAAAAAAAAAAAAAGTTACAATAGTTGTAGATTTATGTACTCTAAAAATCAATTTTTCTACTTTTAAATTTATTCCTCTTCAATGATTCTTGAATTCTGAAAGATCACCCATGAAGAACTGATCTTTCCTATGAAATGAGACTGCCTTTTATGGAATTAAGGAGTAGCACAAAGGTCTCGACCTAGAAATAGATAAAACTTTTACTAACTTTGATGAATAATACTCATTACAATGGTAACTAAAGAAAACTAGCAGACTCTTCCCTGGAAGAGTAATGTTCCGATGGCTTGGGTAAAGTATAATCTGATGGCAAAAGATAAACCAGCAAAGCAAGAATTTAGAACTAAACATATAAATTATAAAGCCTAAAGCTACCCAGCCTGGAAACATGCACCCAGTCCCTATGATAATGTAAATCTCATTAACATAAACTTTAAGAAACATTAATACAGCTGAATAGGCTAAATGTATAAAACTTGTAAAAATGGGACAGCCCGGGTGGCTCAGCAGTTTAGCACTGCCTTTAGCTTGGGGCCTGATCCTGGAGACCCAGGATCGAGTTCCACATCGGGCTCCCTGCATGGAGCCTGCTTCTCCCTCTGCTTGTGTCTCTGCTTCTCTGTGTGTGTGTGTCTCTCTCATGAATAAATAAGTAAAATCTTAAAAAAAAAAAAAAAAAAAGCTTATAAAAATGGCTATGATTCAAATTTTAGAAACATCCAGATACACATGTGTATTTCAGTATTGATGTCATATTGTAGGCCAAAAATCAATCTCAAATTGGTAATACACCCTTCTGTTTACACAATCTGAACTCATTACATGTTATTTGAGTACACATTAACATAACATATTCAGAACCCAATTGTATATTTTAATCATATAAATGTTCAAGTGATTATAAATGTTTTTTAGAGTCAACCTATTTCAAAAGGAAAAAACTGGTTTCAAACCCTGAAGAAACCCTTTAAGTCCCAAATTCCCATCTTTTTCACTGGCTTTCCAGGGACATGTACTGGCCTGACACCTATTTATTAACACACCCTTAGATCTCCAGTCTATCGCCCTGCATCACCAACAACAACTCTCTTGCCGGATCCCTGTCACAGCCTCCCCGGGGGTTCCTCTCTGCGCTGCCCTTGTACTCCACAACCCATTTGCCCCAGAGCAGATTTCTCAAAGTTAAAATTAAATCATGTTATTCTCCTGTTCACCAGTCTTCAGTAGCTTCCCATCATACCAGGAATAAAACCCAAACCCCAAACTCCTCAAGGCCTGGTGTGTGCCCCTCTGGTGTTGAACAGGCTGAGTCTGGCCTACCTCAGCACAGGCTGCGTGCCACATCCAGAGATGAGCCCGTTCCCCTCCATACAGGTCTCACCTTTACGTCTCACTTCTAAGGCTGCCTCCCCAAAGACTTTTCTGATTCTAAAGTGGGCATCTCCTATTTTTTTCTATCTCGGCCACATTTTTCTTTCCTCCACTGGACTTACTACAATGTACTATTATTTTTATTCGTCCCTGACTCTTTTAAAATGGAATTCCATGGCGACAGAGGCTACAGCTGCCTTGTCCTCCATTTCATCCCTCCAAACTAGCATCAGGAGTTAGCAGGCATTCAGCAATTGGTGAATGTGAATAAAGCTGCTGTTAACGTATACTTATTCTTTACCACAACCACTGGGGCATTTATCATGCCCATTTTAAAGACCAGACAGCCAAGAGTCGAAATATGAAGGGAGCTTTCAAGTGTAGAAACAAGAGGCAAACGCAGGTGAGTACCGAGATGCCTGTGCTACCTCAAACACATCACACTGCGTCCTCCCCAGCCCTATTGCTAACACCTAGCCTCCACTTACTTTCTTACTCCTCTGCCCCTAAGAAGTCATATGTGTTTCCCATCATATAGACTTTCACACTCCCATAAGTTGTGGCTAACAAAAGGAGTGGTCCTAGATGTGGCATTTTTGCTTCCCAAAGGACATTTGCCAATCATATGGAGACATCTTGGTTGTCACAACTGGGGAGGCACCACTGGCATCTAATAGGTAGAGGCCAGTGATGCTGCTAACCATCTCACAATGCACAGAACAGCTCCCCCAAACAAAGAATTATTCAACCCAATATGTCATCACCACGTTGCAGTTAAGAAGCCTTGCCAATAAAGAACCAGCTTAGAGTAGGGTGCAGTTGCCATTAACCTTGCAGGCAATGTCAACAAGTCAGTTAGGACAAATGTAAGGTAAAAAACAAAGAGTTTTCATTATCCCTCTCCTCCATATTCAGGTTACAATTTTATTATGTTTTGTAAATGATATCTTGTAGTCTTCCACCATGGGCATGCCTTATTTGCATGTTTAACAATTATATTCTTCACTTCCACAAAGGAAAACACTCCTACCATTTCTCCTTGAAACACAGAGCCCTCTCCAGCTATCCTTTTTCCTTCCCTCTTTTGATAATAGATAGGAGTACAAGAAACATGTCACTCTTCTCTCAATTCTAATTAAAATAACAGCCATCTCAGATGATGAATGGCAACTCTCAGATCCACTTTTGGGAAAACAATGGAGACCAGGAAAAACGGGCAAACCGGACTATCTGTGCTCCTGCCTGAAAGAGGGGAGGTAAGAAACACTTAGTACAAGGGGGTCACTGCCATGTAGGCACGTCAGCTCTGTGATGCTGAAAGTCTGCTTCTAAGTAGAGGCAGGACATAGCACTTTAAAATTATTGACGCTTCCCCCTCTCACCCCACCCCCCAGATTCTGATTTAATTGGTCTGATGTGTGGGTTGGCTATCAGGATTTTTTAAAGCTTCCAAGTGATTCTAGTCCAGTTTTGCAAAGACTGAGAGCCACCGGTCTAGTCCCGGCCTCCCATTCTTACATATACACAAACTGAGGCTCAGGGAAGCTATATGTTTTGCTCAGGCACCCAACTCGTTTGAAATAGGTATAGAATCAGAAAAACAGTTCTTCTAAGGCAGTGTTTGCAAACCGTAGGTTAAACACTAGATCATAAAACTCCAACGGTTTATAAACGGCATTTGTTTTCAAAAGGACAGAACAGGAAATCAGAGTATACCGTCCACTACAGGAGTAAGTATTCTTACACGGCTCTTGTTTCAGGTACATGCACATATTTGCTGGTCAGTCTCCATTCGCTTCTCTAAATCCATTCCTCTCCCTTCTCTGCCTTGTTCCCACTCCTACAGAATGATTCAGCCGAGTCCCTTGCCAGAGGAGTTCCAGTTCATCAGCCAGTGAGAGGCCCCAAGCAGGAGTGCAGGGGGTGTCTGGGGTCACTCCTCGTAGGAGATCCTGCTCCCACACCACAGCTCTCCCTGGCTTCAGCTCCTGATGAAGCTCCCCTCCTCCCTGAGACCCAGAGGTGCTAACACCTTCTCATTGCTGACAGTCCTAGGGGTTTCAATGCCTTTTATGGGTTCCTTAAAACTGTTCACTTTCAAAAACAGCTTATTTATTAAATCTGTTTCCTACGAGGACATTCACATACCTAAACGGAGTAACAGACATGACAGGTGCCTAAATGTACTGGGTTGCACTTTCAGAAGTGTGAGCAGGTTTAATGTAAATTGTATTGCTTATCGTGAGTTACGGTCAAGAGAGCTGAACAAACACCATCATGGTTTTTCTTTACTGCTGTTGCGTCTGGCTGGTACAGGGAGCTATTGGATGGACAATTCAAAACACAAACATTTGAAAAACACTTCTTTATGACTGTTGCCACAAAATAAATAGCACATTATGTCCAAAATAAGAAAAGCATGGGGTACCTGGGTGGCTCAATCGGTTAAGCATCTGCTTTCGGCTCAGGTCATGATCCCAGGGTCCTGGGATCAAGCCCGGAGTAGGGCTCCCTGATCAGTGAGGAGTCTGCTTCTCCCTCTTCCTCTCCTTTTCTCCCTCTCACCCCCGCTCATGT
Source organism: Canis lupus familiaris (assembly GCF_011100685.1). Taxonomy (NCBI): domain Eukaryota; kingdom Metazoa; phylum Chordata; class Mammalia; order Carnivora; family Canidae; genus Canis; species Canis lupus. The sequence continues at coordinate 46,848,763 of NC_049235.1, forward strand.
TCTCTCTCTGCCTCAAATAAATAAAATTTTAAAATCTTAAAAAAAAAGAAGAAGAAGAAGAAAAACATGCGCATTGGTTAAGTTGATTTTTTAAACAGGGCTTTAACACCTGGCCAAGAGCGGAAAATGGCCACTGTGGCAGATAGTTCATCAGTGCTTAGCACATATGGAGAAAATGAAAGAATGGAACTGAGCGTCTCTAGTCAGTTTCTAAGTCTTAAAAATGTGTGCTTCTTCAGGGAGCTTCAAGTTGTAAAATTTCTTCCCAAACATAAATGAAGCCATTTTTGTCATAGCAAAATCCCACACTAAAGATCTGTACAGTGTCAGCTCAACTCTCACTCGTTCTGCAAAGAACAAGAAGAGGAGGAATGAGGAGGCTTTCAAAAATGTCTAAACTCTGCTCCTTTTTGCAGGACCTAAGAGTATAGAGCCAGAGGAAGAACCAAACATCCTATGTCCAATCATTCTCCAGAGTCACCTCTCAAGCTGCCTGTGGCCTCTCATAGAGGCCTCCTACAGATGGCCTCTTGTAGATGTAGAAAATCATCCAACTTCCATACATCCGATGACCAGTGTCCAGAGTACACCCAAAAATGTGGGCCGGCTCCTTCACTGTACCTCTTTCCAATGCCCAAAGGGGTAAGCCAAGGGAAGTGCTACACTGTTCTATGAATACGGAGCTGTATTAGGTCTAAGCATTCAATATAATGCTCACTAAAGCCAAAGCCAAGCCATCCAATAATAGGAATCAAAGTAAATGCAATTATAAGAAAATGGCAAGATATTATATTACCCTCTGAGTGTTCCTGTAACCTCTCTGAAAAGAAGTGGTGCCCTTCCATATTTTACTATGAAGTGGTTCATGTTCTTAACTAGCCATTCAACAAAGATGCAACTTCATCCTGTCGCCAGACCTCAAATCGCTATTATGCATGTGCTTTTATAACAGCAACTAAAACTTGTTAAAGGCTTTAGACGCAAAGTGCCTTCCCGTATATCAGCCACCCCTTTTAGTTCTGCTTCTCAGAACATGCCCACAGAATAAGCAGGGGAGGTGATACTCTCATGTCACAGAAAAGGAAGGGCTCACAAAAGAAATAATTTGAAACTTAAACCAAACTTAACCACTCTGAACAGGAGTTGAAGCCTGTCTCATCCACTGTACCATGCTGCCTCCCCAAGGTGAACTTACCTAACCTGCACGCTGGCAAGGTTTTTCAAGCTCACGACGACGGAAAAGAGGGGGGAATATACTGAAAACACTGAATTTTTCTCGGCTTGAATCTGCAATACACTGAAGCACCCATTAAATAACCATATCAACCTTTCTGAGCCCAGCAGAACACACACAACACACGGAGATGACTCTGGCTTTTTTATGATTGAGTGGCTTCTAGTGGTGGATGTTATGCCAGGGGAAGCCGGATTGCTGTGTCCTACTCCTTCGCCTCTATGGAAATCCAGATTCTTCTGGGTCACTGAGGGAATTTGAAAGGATAATAAGGCATAAATCACCAACAGTTCAATCATGCGGTAGCCAAAGTCCATTAACGGTATTATATGGGAAAGGCGGTGGAGCTACAGCATTTTACTGGCTTAGAAAAATTAGGCCCATTATCCAAACTGCTTGAACTTGCCTTATCGGAATGTCAATCAAGAAACAAAGGAAACCTGAAGTCGGTCCACAACCTGTGACTGTTTCAACTTTATTATCATTTTTTTTCCCCCAGCACACCGCAGCCCATCATCCATCTGGTGCATGGCAGCGGGAAAGGAGGGGAGCCCTCCACACCAAACCTGTTCTCGGGTCAGCAGAGACCATTAGGGCTGGGCGGGGGGCGGGGGGGGCAACACACAACGACACGTACCTGGAAAAGTGACCTGCCGGGAGGAACCACACAAGGGCCACCGGCGGGCGGTCTTGGTGGCCGACAAGAGACAGAAGAAGAAGAAGAAGAAAAAAAGCACGCTAAAATTTAATTATAAGTTGAGCAACTTTCTAGGATGGGGAACGTGCTTCTGCTTTGAGCTCCACGGGCGGAATCGCTTCCGAGCCCAAGCGGAGCTCATCGTCGTCCTCGGGGCCGGGGCCGGGGCCGGGGCCGGGGCCGGGGCCGAGATAACGGGAAGGCGGCGGGTCCGCGCCAATCAGCGGCGCCCCAGGCTCGTAGCGCGGACCTGTCAGCCCGCCGCCAGGCCGGGCAGCTGTTGATCTCGGGGCCATTTTTTTTTTTTTTTTTTAAGGCAAAAAAAAAAAAAAAAAAAGCAGAGACAGAGAGCGGACGGGAAGGGAGCGAGGAAGGCTGCGCAGGGCGGAGCGGGAGGGGAGGGGAGGGGAGGGGGAGGGGAGGCCGTCCCGGGAAAAGTCGGAGAGGGCTGCAAAGTGGCGGGGCCCGGGCGGCGCCAAGTGGGAGGGGAGCGCGCGGAGGGGAGAGGGCCCGCGCCCCGAAGTTCCCGCCCGGCGGCGGCGGCGGCGGCGGCGGCGGCGGCGGCCGCGCTCCGGGGCTGCTCACCTAGCAGGAGCGTGGTCCAGGTCCGGCCGCGCCCCGCACGCCGCAGGCCCAGCGCCCCGCGCAGCCCGGCCGCCAGGCGCCCCCCGAGCCCGCCCCCGGCGGACGGCGCGGCCGGCTCGGCGCGGGGCCCCCTCCTGCCCGCGGCGCCCTTGCGCCCGGGGGACCGCGGCGCGCGCTCGGGCCCGGGCTCCCCGGCGCCGGCGTCCTGCGCCCCCCTCAGCGGCGACGGGGAGGCGCGGGGCGGCTGGGGCGGCTGGGGCGGCTTGGGGGCCGCCTCCCGGTGCTTGCTCCGCGCCTGCAGGACCATCTTGGCATAGTCGCGCCCGCTCGCTGCGCGCGCCCGGACGGCGGCCGGGGGACGGCGGGCTGGCGGGGCGGCCCGGGCGCCGCTCACTCTCCGGCGGGCGGGCGGGCGGAGGGCGGGCCGTTCCCTCCCCGCGGGCCGGGAGGCGGGGAGAGCGGCGAGGCCGGGCGGCGGCTGCTGGCTTTGGCGGTACGGCCGGGAGGCGGCGCCGGACTCGCGCGCCCGCCGCCGTTGCCGCCGCTCCGGTTGTCACGGCGACCGCGGAACGCCGGGGGCGGGGCGGGGGGGCGGGGCCACCCCGCGCGGCCCCGCCCCCGCCCCGCCCCGCGCCGCACGCGCGCCCCCGGACGGCCAGCGCGCACGCGCGGACTTCCGGCGCGGGCGCGGGCGCGGGCGGCCCCGGCGGCGGCCCCGCGACCCCCCCCGCCCCGGAGCGGCCCGCTCGGGGCCCGGCGTCGGGGGCGGGCTCAGGCGCTCACCGCCTTCCGGCGAGGGCTCGGGGAGACGGAAGGGGCTTCTCGGGGCGGCGGCCGCCCGCGAAGTTTCGGACCCGCGTCGGGGGCGCGCGTGGCTCGGGAGCGGCCGCGGGGGGGCGCTGTGCGGGCTCGCCGGGGCTCCGCGGCGTGTGGCCTCGCGCCCGGGATCGCTGCCCCGAGCAGCCCCCGTCCTGCCGCCGCCGGGGCCACGCGACCAAGGAGGCCGCCGGGTATCCCGGGGCGAGGGCTAAGCGTCGGGGCGCAGGTGTGCGCCGGGGGGGCGGGGCGCGGAGCGGGACGCGGCCGAACGGCCCCCGGGGAGGGAGGGCTCGCGACGAGTCTGCCCTGGGGGCCGCGCGTGCCGCCCTCCCGTGACTGCACCACAGAAACTTTACGTGCTGCTAAAACACAAAACTTTGGTCGAGAATGCCTCTTCTCTCCCATAGCGCGGAAAACGTGAGCAAAGGAAGCGCAGCACGAGTAGGGAAAAGCGGGCAAAGCCGCTCATCCCTGCGCCCTCCCTTCCACCCAAGCTGTTCCGACTTGTTGGCACAAAGCCCCGCAGCCCTGGGGTTAGTTGAGACGTCCCCTTCTCTGTGGGTGTCCGAGGAGCTCGTTTGCAAAAAGTCGCCCTTAAATCCCAATTTTGTAGGTCGAGTTACACCGTTTGGTCATTTGCATTGTAATTTCAGAGGCTTCCCCAGGCCGTGGATCCTCACCCTTGAGTTTCTCCTCTGAGCGACGTCTTTATTAGGGAAGTTAATACCGGCGTGCATTCACTGTTAACGCCTTTTTTTTTTTAGATTTTATTTATTTATTCATGAGAGACACAGGCAGAGGGAGAAGCAGGCTCCATGCAGGGAGGCCGACGCGGGACTCGATCCCAGGACTCCAGGACCAGGCCCTGGGCCAAAGGCAGGTGCTGAACCGCTGAGCCACCCAGGGATCCCTTCTTAACGCCTTTTGAAGGGACAGTGAATTCTTTTCAAAAGGGAAAAAAAGGTTGCTGTGCTAATTGATAATCCCTCATACTCAATATTTTGTGAATTAGGATTATCAGCTGTTGTTTTCATTGGAGCATGGAACAACTATTTTTAGACACTGTTTTTCAAAAAAAAAAAAAAGATTGCGAATGATATCAGGGAATGCTTGAATTCTGAAACAATGTGTCAGATGGAGCCAGTGTTGCCCTCCTGGATTATTTCTGAATTTATTGCCCGTTAGATGAAAAGAAACCTAATTCAGTGTCTGTTAAAGCAAATAATTATCTTTTTTTTTTAATGATTGGAAAAACACATGGAAAAGGAAGTTCAGTATTTGAACTACTGGGTTGCTTGGCTGTCTCCTCCTATACATGGCAGGCTGGATTTAGGAATCCCTTCAACTGGTACCATTTCACCAGAGAAAGTACTTGATGAATGAGTGAATGAGTAAATGAATGCAGGAAATGGCATAATCAAATGATGATTCAAAACCCTGTGTTGTAGCGCACTTGAAAGTCACCTTGTTCTGGCTCTCTCCTACAGTCTCAAATTTCTAGACAATCTTTTCTGTCCAATTTCATATTGGCCTGCAGAGCCAACCTACAACCTATGGAAGTTTATTGAATTCAAAGAGGAACACCTATATTTAAGACACACCCAGTGGGTTTTGATCAACCTCACCACTGCTATTGAGACCTCTTCTTTGCTGTGTGACCAAGTAGAGAATCCCAGAGAAGGCCAGTGTGGGATATTGGCCAAAAAACGTGGTGATGTTAGGCCCAGGCTTCCAGCCTTTGCTCTGACGTGTGCCAGTCTTGTGACCTTGACCAGTTTCCTCATCCCTAAAATGGGTCTAATAAAAACAGCTACCCTACAGGTTTGTAAAAACTAAATAAGACAATGTATGTTAAAGCATTTAACAGTTACTTTCATCAGAGTAATTACTCGATAAATGTTCAAAGCAATGGATGATATTTAAGGAGGATGGTAGGTCCTCTGGGAGGTCTCCCTGAAGGTCTCCATTGGGTGTGAGGCTGCGGAGGAGTAGAGCACAGAAAAGCGAGGACGGCTGTGTGCTCTTTGGACAAGTCCTACACTGGGTGTGATTCAAGCTTCTCAGCTATCTCAGCAGTTGACCTCTCCTGAGGTTCCCTGCTTCCCACACATGCTGTGCAAATGATGCCCATTGGGTGGGTCACTAAACTTGGATAAAACAGTAAGCATCCCTTCTTGTCCCTCTTCCCTCCATCCCACCCCCCCAAAAAAAGTATTTTTCACACAAAGTGGGTGGTAGAGCAGAAACTAGAACAGTCATAGAAGGTTACATGCCAGATTTCATTTTGCATTTATCACTGTGGGATCCACAAGAGCCAGGAATGCAATTTATTCATATCTGTATCCTTAGGCCAGTGCCTGCCACATAGTGGTGGATGCTTTACAAAAAAAAAAAAAAAAAAAAAAAAGGAAAACAAACAAGTTGCATTTTAAAAACTGTATTGTGGGGATGCCTGGGTGGCTCAGTGGTTGAGCATCTATCTATCTGCCTTCCGCTCAGGTTGTGATCCCAGAGTCCCAGGATCCAATTCTGCATCCAGCTCCCCACAGGGAGCCTGCTTCTCCCTCTAAGTCTCTGCCTCTCTCTGTGTGTCGCTCATGAATAAGTAAATAAAATCTTAAAAAAAAAGAAAAACTGTGTTGTGCACAGATGATCCTATGAATCAGTTCAAGATTATAATGAACGTGAATTAAGCGTGATAGTTAGTGGCCACCTTTAGTACGCTTTTCAAGAGTAACAAATGCAGCAGGAAGCTATTTCCTTTTGTGACATTATAGAAATACTGGACCAAAGCAGACAAATTCCAAACCCAGAAACCCAAAAGAGAAGCCACCTATGAAGAATCCCTGATCTGGTCCCCAGCATGCAAATCCAATCTTTTTCTCACTAAAAGCTACACTTTGGGCAATTGAAATAGAAACTTTTAATTAAAAAATAATGTTTAGAGACTTTGGAGATGGAGAGGGAGGAGATTAAAAAGGGGAAATGAGCATAAAATAAAGAGGAAGAGCATTAAATAATAAAGGAAGACAAGTAAATGCCCCAAAATAAAACTTAACAATATTAAAGTAAGCGATCAGGGAAACATTGTTCAAAGGGCAATGAAAAGCAAAATTTGGTCCAGGGAAGACTATGCTGGGAACCATCTTACTTAGTTCTCTACATTGGCATTTTAAAGGCCCTTTAAAACTTTCACATTTCCCCCATTTCCTCTTCACTCTTCCGTCCACGGAATGAAGCAAAAGGAGAATCTTGGCTGTGACCTCTATTTCTCATTTCCTCGGACTGGGTTACTGGATCTCTTTATCGGACAAGTGTCTTGGGGGCAAGTTCTAGATCCTGGCAAGTTCCAGATTTCTCAGCAGTAGCGCATACCAAGAGGAGAACCTGCAAGAATCCCAGCACACTTCACAGAAGCCTGAAGTGGGCGAGTACAACCAAGTCTACCCCTGCAACATTCAACTTTCCACAAAGCTCCAACATTAACTTGTCACTGTGTTATAATGTATTCCTTTAGTCTCTGGTGAGAACAAATGTAAATTGCTACTTTATTGCTTTTCAAATTTTATCTTCCCTCTTTCTGGAAGCTGACCTTGTAATTTAAACTGTTCATGCTCAGATGGAGTGTTCCTGAGAAACTCGGGGAGTGCATTATTAGGCCTCGTTAGAATGCATCATCAAGAACCACTCCAGTGCTGAGCTGCAGGTTTCTCTCTAAACTGCAATTCCTGTTACTGAGGGCTTACTATGTCCTCCGTGCCTTAGTAGACATTAGAGACGTTAAAAATTCATATACTAAGTCTCCAACCCCAAAGGGCTCACAGTTTAGTCAGAGAGGCAGGGTAAGCTAGAACGAAAATATGGGGAAATAGGTGATCCAGAGTGTAAGTACAGAAAAAGCCCCAAAGACAAAAGACCATGGGCGACATGACTGAGGAGTCTGCAGGGAGGCGGTGAGACTTGGTCTAGGCCTTGTTGGACGAGCAGATTTTGTTTGAACAGAAGGAAACATGGAGAAGGCATTACAGGTGGGGAATAGCACATTTCTGAAACCCTATGTGACAGATAGGATATAAAGTAGGTGCAAATGTGAACCTCTTAAATCCTTTTCAGAATGAAGAAGGAAAGAAACAGCTGATGTAAGGTCTCAGTAAGAAATAAATGGATTAAAGAGTGAGTAAATGAAATAATGATTGGAGTATGACATGCCCAGAGTGCCCCACCGTGGTTCCTGGCTCTCAAAACCCCACAAATCTATCTAGAACCAAACAGGCTCCTCCCTGAATGATGCTGAGTGACCCTCACACCCAGGGGGCCTTAGAAATATTGGGAACCAACAAATTCCAGCCCCCAGCTCTGATTTGGGCCAGGACATGCTTGCCTGTGGCAGGCCTCTGCTGACTCCTAGACGGAGGACTGGGCCTGTCACCTGCCTCCAGGTCAGGGACTGACTGACCTAGACTTTGTAAGGTCTCCTGTCTCCATTTTCCGGGGGAAGCACCTGGGTGCATCACACAATTTTGCCCCTCACTCCTCTACCCCACCTTACCTTGTGCTCCCTGAGGCCACCCGTCCATCCCTGATACACTGGGTTCTTCTCAGTAGTCTCCACCTCTCAGCTCTTTCCAGAGGCCCTTTCTTCAGTGACCGGTTCATTCCCTGACAAGGCCACCCGTTCTCTCCCCAGAGATCTTTGTGCCTCCTAGATAGCTCCTCCGAACTCCCAGGCATCTCTACCCTTCACCATTGCCGTCCTCACTCTAGCCCTGGACCCAGTCTGCTCAGTTCCTTGCAGTGCTCTGAGGAACTTCCATACCTGTCTGACCCCCAGACTCTCAGCTCCCCAACATCCTCCTCTCTGGTGACCTGCACTCCCACACCATGTCATCCACCCACTCATCCTTGTCATCACCCCAACCTTTTATAGTTCAAACAACCCAACCTCCAAAGCCCGTAAGTCTCTTCGTTACTCCATTTTGAGTGTCAGGGCCTATCACTGCAGCCCTCTCTACCAGGAGGACCACCTGCCCCACCCCTGCATGGTCGCCCTCTCTCATCAACCTGGCAAAATGTTACTGTCCAACTTGAGATCTACACTCAGTGCTGCTGAGGAACACCGGGGACATCCCACAACACGGAAGGCAGTAATCCCTAGGAACTTAGTTTCCATCAGCAGCTGGACCCTAAGCGCTGCCTTGAAATACTTCCATATTCCCCTGAGCCCATTCTCCAGAGCAGGTGTAACAAATATTTGCTAGTCCTATGGAGTATCCCTCAGAATTCATGTGTTGAAACTTTTTTTTTTAATTTTTATTTATTTGTGATAGTCACACACAGAGAGAGAGAGAGAGAGAGAGAGAGAGGCAGAGACACAGGCAGAGGGAGAAGCAGGCTCCATGCACCGGGAGCCCGACGTGGGATCCAATCCTGGGTCTCCAGGATCGCGCCCTGGGCCAAAGGCAGGCGCTAAACCACTGCGCCACCCAGGGATCCCTCACGTGTTGAAACTTAATTCCCAGTGTGGTGGTGTTTGGAGGCAGAGACTTTGGCAGGTGATTAGATCATGAGGGTGGAGCCCTCAGGGATGGGATTAGTGCCCTTATGAAAGAGACTTTGAGAGCTCCTCCACCCTCTCCTTCCATGTAAGGGCACAGCAAAAAGAAGGGTGTCTGTGACCCAGGAAAGAGACTCTCACCAGATACCAAATCTGTCAGTGCCTTGATCTTGGGCTTCCCTGCTTCCAAACTGTGAAAAATAAGTTTCTGTTGCTTATAGGCCACCCGGGCTATGGTTTTCTATCAACGCAGCCCGAGCAAACTAACTAAGACAACTAGTTTCTCAAGCCTGCCACCCTCGCGCCAATGCCCACACTCCCAGATAATAGCCTCCTACATCACAGAGAAACTGGACACCATCAGGAGTGGTCTGGGATCCCTGGGCGGCTCAGTGGTTGAGCGTCTGCCTTGGGCCCAGGGTGTGATCCTGGAGACCCGGGATCGAGTCCCACGTCGGGCTCCCTGCATGGAGCCTGCTTCTCCTTCTGCCTGTGTCTCTGCCTCTCTCTCTCTCTGTCTTTCATGAATAGATAAATAAAAATCTTAAAAAAAAAAAAAAAAAAAGGAGTGGTCTTCCTGTCTTCTCATATACCCACAAATTCACCCAATTCGTCCTTCCCATCCCAAGGAGGAGCTCCCTTCCCATATACCACCAACCTCTCCTATCCTATCCCAGCATCTTGGTGCCTCACTCTACCAACTACTGCTTGGTCATCTTTCTACTATTTGGGCTGCCTTCGCTCAGCCAGAGCCTGCCCAATTGACTCCTATTTTAATTAGAATCCTCCTCCAAACCAACATCTCCTCAAAACAACGGCTCTCTTCCTGTTTCATAGACGTTCCTGGTAGAGTTCCTTAGACTTGCTACTTCTGCTTCTTCACTTCCTGCTCACTCAAGTTCAAGGAAGTCTGGCATTACATCCAATACCCTGTGGTACTCACCCCAAGATGGCTAGGAACCCACCCTCTGCTAGGTTCACAGGATGCCCCAGTCTTCATCTTGTCATCTGACCTCACCATTCCTTTGGTTTCTCTGACCCACACACTGGTTTTTGCGTCTCTTCAGCTGTTGTTTTCCAATCTCCCTTAATCCCCTCTTGTTCACTGAATGTAGATCTCCCCTGGGGCTCAAAAATGAGCTTCTCCTCCCCCTTTTTACTCTACATACATCCCCTGAGCATTCTCACTGCTCTCACTTTCTTTTTTTAAAACTTATTTATTTATTCATGAGAGACACACAGAGAGAGAAACAGAGACACAGGCAGAGGGAGAAGCAGGCTCCATGTGGGGAGCCTGATGCAGGATCACGCCCTGAGCCAAAGGCAGACTCTCAACCGCTGAGCCACCCAGGCGTCCCTCACTGCTATCTCTTTGATGAATATTTCTGTCTCCAGCCCAGATCTCCTTCCAGAATCTCAGACCCATATCCACACCTGCACATTTGATATCACACCGGCAGGTCTTTTTTGGCGCCTTAAACCCCCCAAACCAAACCTGCTTCTTTTCTAGTGTCCTAATCTCAGTAAATGGCACCATGATTCCTTCCATCTATTCAGGGAGTCCTTCTTATTTCTTGTCTCTTACTTCCATCATCCCATCAATCAGAGAATCCTACTGATTTGTCTCATAGACATCTCCCAAATCAATTCCTGTCTTTCCATCCTTATGGCCATGATCCACCATTATTTTTCCCTGGAGCCTTCAACAGCACCTCCTAACTGGTCACTGCACCTTCTCTTGCTGCCCAACCATCTTCCAGAGACCTCTTTCCAATATACAAATTTTATAATGTTGCTCCTTTAAAATTATAAACAAACAAACAAACAAACAAATAAAGCATTCAGCCTTCCCAAGTCCTCAACACAACGTTCTAGGCCATCATGATCTGTGCCACACTGTGCTCTCCTGCTACTGTTTCTTCCCCAGCCTCAACCCTGCATTGCCCCAGTACTCTGTGCCCTCGATCCCCCTGGATTGTCCATGTGCTCTTCTCTTGAACTGACCTGCCCCTGCCTGCCCAGCCCCCAGAAGTTCTCTGGAACAACTGACTCATCCTTCACATCTCACTTAGAAACCAGTTCCGGCAGGATCTTTCCTCCTGCTCTTGCTCCCGCCCTCTGGCCTATACATCCAGTAACCCAGCCTGTCCTCTGGCTATAACTTACCACACAGTCTCTTGGCTTGTTTATTGGTCCAACTTCTCTGCTAGGCTCTATGTTTCTTGAAGGATAGCTCTGTAGGAAGTCACATTGCCCAGGAAGCCAACTCTGAGGTGAAAAGGTACATACGGGTGGTTTGTTGGGCGGTGCGCTCAAGAACAGAACCTGTAAGGGACCGAGGAGAGTGAAATTGGGCAGGAGAGGAACTGAGCTGCAGTGCAGTTGCAACAGAGGCCTCAGCTAGCGCAGCTGGGAGCTCTGGAGCTGGGATGGCCCTTCAAGATCATCCCAGATTGTGGCAGGGGACACTGATGCTGGCTGCTTGCAAGGGGCAGGGGACAGGGGAAGCTGAGCAAGGCTCCCCAGAGTGTGCATGCCCAAGAGCAATTCTCCAGTCCCAATAGGGCTCAGCAGTAAGCCCTCAGGAGCCTACACCCCACCCCCATCTGCCCCCAGATGCAGATCCGAAAATCTGGGTGGCACACCACAGCACCCGCACTCACGCCCGGTAGGGTCTCAGGGCCTGATGCACCACGGGTGCCTATTCTAGCTTTTGCTTCCATTTTTCATTTTGTTGTTTGTTTGTTTTTGAAGACAAATAAACATTTTTCTCAAATTCCTCTATTATTATTTTATAACCTAGACCTTTGTGAAGGAGACATTCAAGAAAAGCATACAGAGGGAAAAAATGGAAAAAGCAATAGAGATACATTTTCACAAAGTTTACCCTTCATTCTTTTTCGGGTTTTTTTTTTTTTTGGAGTCATATTTTGGAGAAATAGCTCTTGAAAGTCCCTAATAATTCTTCTTTAGTAGTTTAAGGTTGGTCTTGGAAACAGGTCTTGAAAATACTGCCAAAAAAAAAAAAAAAATGAGGTAGATAACAATGGACCACATACTATTTATAACACTTTGTTAACAGGTTACACAGATATGTGATTTTGAGTTCTGTGGGAGGTGTCTTTGGTGTCATCTGACCCTTTTCTTGGAGCCCAAAGTGGGGGGAAGAAGAAGGGGGTGTATAGCCATAACCTTTCAGTGAATACCACAGCCCTGCGAGCTCTCGTCCCTGGAGCTCTGGCAACATTAACATTACCCAAAAGCCTTTAAGCAATGCCAGTGCCCAAACCTCACCCAAACTAATGAAATCAGAAGGGGAGGCCTCTGTACTCCCTTAGGAGCTCCCCAAGTGACTCTGCCAAATGCTGAGGCTGAGACCCTACAACCTTTGGGAAGAAAGATGTTATAGTTATTCGAATCCTTGGTTACGTGATAGACGTTTAACATGTATTATTTATTTTATGTAGGATCTATACGGTAAGAGGAAAAAACAATGAGAGAGCAAGGGATGCAGGATGTCACTTCATTCAAATCCAAGAGCAGGTTTCACACATCAGAGGCAGACTTTGTCCATGACACCATCTCTATTTGAGTCTCTGTTCTGTGGCCTCTGTAATACTTCAATCAGGTCAGATGCCAACTTAACCCACGGTGCACAGGGTACCCAGCACTGGTTGGAAAGAGTTTGGAACTTCAACCTGGAATGCCAGGGATTCAACCCCTAGACTCCCATTCCTCCCCTTGGCCCAGACCCAGCTTTGCTACAGCCTGGAAAACCGGAGCAGGAACCTCTTCTCTCCCCAACTCCCTGGACTTGTGAGGAACAGAAAGAGCTGAAAAGTGATGGATGTAGGGAAAGAGAAATGAATCAAGGTACAAGTGTAAGGAGCCAGTGAAGAGAGTCACAAAATATTTTGGATTTTGGACAAATATTTTATTTGGACAGCTCCTCGTGCCAAATCTTGGTTTTCCTGCAGCTACCCAAGCCCAAGACATATTTCTGGAATTAGCCCAGGAAGGGGTCCAGGGGAATTTGAATTATCTTGAAAAGAAAAGAAATCCAGGTGGAGGCCCTCTATGTAATTATGTGTGGGCATTATTCAACGCAGTAACGACGTATGTGTTCTTTATGCCCAAAGACCAAACAACTGGTAAAACATCAAGGAAAATCCTCAGAAAAGTAAAAGCCTCCCAATAATAAGTAGCAACAGATACTATAAAACTCACCTCTACCAGGTCCTGAGCCCTGTTCTGTGTCTTTCTTTCTTTTTTTTTTTAAGATTTTATTTATTTATTCATGACAGACACACAGAGAGAGGCAGAAACACAGGCAGAGGGAGAAGCAGGCCCCATGCAGGGAGACTGACGTGAGATTCGATCCCGGGACCCCAGGATCACAACCTGAACCGAAGGCAGATGCTCAACCACTGAGCTACCCAGGTGTCCCTGTTCTGTATCTTTCAGACACATTTTTTAAACCCTCACAACAACTTGCAAGGTGCATACTTTTATTCTCTCCAACCTACTGGGGGAAACACAGGGAGGCTGAGTAACTTGCCCAAGGTCAGACAGCAGGTTAGAGGTGGAGCTGGGCTATGACCCCAGGTGGGGCCACACTCCCAAACCCTTTATATTCTCTTGTGAGGAGGAACATTCATGAGAGACAGGCACCATGAGTTGTGGTTTCCCTTCAGAGCTAAAAATTGCTTCCCTGAACATAAAGGCTATCCACGCCCCTCCAACAATTATGGGCTTTCACAAGACAGTGTGTTCAGGGCGACTGAGTGTGACATATCCCAGGGATTAGCTTGAGTTCTCTTTAATTTATGTATTGAAAAGTAAGTTGTTTACAGACCTCAGGACTCTATTTTTAGTAAGACATGACTTGCCCTACTGCTGACAGCCCATCGCAACCCTAGAGGGTTGCAACCCCACCATTTTGGAAAGCACCAGGCTGGCGAATAAACCTAAATGGAAAGTTATTTATGGGATTGTGTTGGAAAAGGTAGCTGGAAGATGCGTAAAACTAGACATCAGCAGTTTGTGTCAGACCTCCCAGCTCCGTGCCTTTCTGGAAAAGTGGGCAAGAAAAGTAGCTGGCAGATGAGCGAGCATTGCGGGGTTGCAGTTGAACTGCAGAGATAAGCTTCAGGGCATCCTGCTGCCTGCCAAGACCACAGGACAGCAGTCCCAGAAGCCACGGCATTTATTGCATCAGATTAAATCACTGCTGGCTGAGAATTTTCCCCCTTTGAAACAGCAAACGGCAAGTTCTGGGGGGAGGGGGGGAAGAATGAGCCATTTCTCCCAGGACGTCCACATGCCTGGACATTTTGGTCTCTTGATGCTTCAGGTCAATGAGATGACCTTGGTCAAGCCCCTTAATATTATTGTGAAAGGATAAAATATATGCTTCCCTAACTCCCTTCTTGCTCAAAGACCTGAGGTGCTTGGATCAAAATGAGACTGGTGCATAACTTTGATTCCCCTTGAGGGGGGCTTGCTGGAATGTTGGGTTTTCACTGCATGTTTTCCTCCCGCCGTTAGTCCTCTCCCAGTGATCCACCTCCATATCGTTTTCTTTTTCATTTCCAATGAATAGATTTTGTAAAACCCTAGCGTGTCTCTGGCCCACAGACTCTGAAGCAGACATTGCTTCTATCCTATCCATAGTCGCATTATTTAGACGATAGGCCTCAAAAAGGACCTATGTATCCAAATGCTACGTCCTCAGATTTCCCTTGACCGCCATGCACTTTTTCTGTTTTAAAGATTTTCTTTATTTGAGAGAGGGAGAGAGTGGGAGAGCACAAGCATTGGAGAGGCTGCCCATGCAACAGGGAGCCCCACACAGGGCTCGATCCCAGGACCCCGGGATCATGACTGAGTCATCAGCAGCCACTTAACCGACTGAGCCACCCAGGCGCCCCCATGCACTTTTTCTTACAAGCAGTGAAAATCCCACCTCAAGTGCAGTTTGTGACACTTAATTAAGAGAAGAAATTATACTGGAGAAGTTAGTTTTCACACATTAGCACATACCTTTGGGTTACATTTCAAATGATCCAGGTGAACTGTAAACCACACAGTCCCATTTCATGTGCTAATCGTCATGAGGTTCTCGAAGCCTGAACCCACAGCCTGAGCTCTAGGTGGTTTTGTTATTTACTAAATGTGATGGTGAAATATTTCCTCCTAAAGCCAGCAGGTGCTGAGTACTAACTGTGGGTTGGGCAGCATGCTTGATGTGGACGGAACAAGTAGATAAAACACAGTCCCACCCTGAAGTCTCAGAAAGCAGGAAAATGAGTGAGTACATAAGTTAGGGACCCCCCTGGAGGGTCCCTCAGGTTCAAAATGCATCTGGTTAGTCTCTGCTCAGCAGCGCCCCCTGCCCTCACTCCCCACCCCCCCTTCACACAGACGCCAGGAGGTTGCCTCTGTGCTGCCTGACTTGACCTTTGGGCCCAGGTGCATGGATGTCCACCCACACAGGGCCAAGCATCTATCTCTCCCAAGTACCCCGTCTAATTTAGTTTGGACAAGTATGCTGAATGAGGGCTCAAAATAGAAAATGACGGAGCAGCCACCTTCTGCTTGTCATGTCAGCTGAGAAGTAGAAAAAAAAATCAATCTGCAGGAAGAGTGGAATGCAACAGACAGCGTGAGAACAGGGGTGGGAGGGAGAGAGAGAGAGAGAGAGGGAGAGAGAGAATGGGTGAGTGAATGAATCCAGAAGAATCCTGCTTCCTACCAGCAGCTGCTTGCTGCCCCTGCCCCAGGTCCAGCCGTGTTCCAACGCTCCAGGGCTTGAGGTGCCCTGCAGTTCTTTTTTCAGTTAAACCTGCTCACAGAAAGAAAGAAAGAAAGAAAGAAAGAAAGAAAGAAAGAAAGAAAGAAAGAAAGAAAGAAAGAGAAAGAAAAAGAGAAGGAAAGAAGGAAAGAGAAAGAAAGAAGAAAAAAAGAAAGAAAGAAAGAAGGAAAGAAAGAAAGATAAGAAGAAAGAAAGAGAAAAAAAAAGAGAAGGAAGAATGAAAGAAGGAAAGAAGAAAGAAGAAGAAAAGACAGAAAAAAGAAAGAAAGAAAGAAAGAAAGAAAATCGTACAACCAGGAGTTCTAACTAATAAATGAGTGAGTTGTTATTAACGTGGTGACCAAAATGGGTGAAGGTGAGGTGGGAAAGCAGAATAGATTCCGTTTTAGAATGGCGCCATTTCTGCTGTTTTCCTGCCAGGCCCCATTTACTCATGTTCTATATTTTGCCTCTGAAGAAGCCAAAGAAGCTATGTTCCCACTTCAAGGGGGGAAGCCAAGAAAGTTCATCATTCTCTAACTTTCGTCCCAGGCCCCAAACACCTGATAACATCTAAGAAGAGCTGGATCCCAATCATATTCCAGGACATTAGCTTCAAACCAACCTCGGCTGATGCTGGCATCAATACGTCTACCTTCAGTCATTGGTGGAATAACACCTACTGGTCACCTGACATTTGCCTTTGACCGGACCCTCCTCTGGATTTCTGGAGGAACGGGTGCCCTAGACCCCTTCCCACTATAAACCCCATGCAGGAGGGAAACTCATTCTCCTTTCCCTTCTGAGTCTCCCAGACACTCCATCTGCTGTGCTCTGTCTGTCACTCAGGCTAGTCAATAACTCTGCTTTCTCTTTCTCCAGCTTGCTTTTGATTTCTATCATGCACGAAGCCAAGAACCTTCTTGATTTCATCCTGAGGGACACCCCCTGGGTCTTCAGACCCAGCCTGCCTCCGTCAAAGGAAAAGTTTGTACTTGTCTCACCTCTATGCATAAAATAAAAATAATGATCATTTTTCATGATAAATAGGCCAATGACAGTTCATTTTTGTTTTTAAATTCTTTCCTTTATAAACATTCATAAGCAACAACAACATTTGCAAGATATGGAGCTTGACAATGGGGTTAACAAGATGCATAGCGATGTTGGGCAACCTTATTTTGATCAAGGACAAACTCAGGGAAAAAGCACAAATGCTCACAGGCTGTATTTCTATTTCATTCAAAATGGCTTTTTTGTTGATCCTTTGGGAGAAATTATATTCTTTCAGCCTAGGTGATCTATTTGTTGAAGAGAAGAATGTCGGGGAGAAAGCTATGTTTGCTTTTCAGCCTTTGAAATATTATGATATGGTCCAATTTGAAAATTAGTAACATCAGACAGCTTTTTCTAGTTGTTCATCTTCTGTGTTTGAACAGGGCCTTAACTTTTGCCACATGAGTTCATCTGCATTAGGCCCATTTATCCTCCCTCTCCCCAAAAAAGGTCTATTCCAGGGAGTATTATTATCACATTTAACATATGGAGAAACTGAGGCTCTATGGAGCTTTCAAAGCATGTCTGTAAATTTTCTGACTTTCTTCCCATCAAAAAGGGGGATCTATATCCCCTCCCCTGCAACATCAGCAGGACTTCCAAATGCCTCCAGGAAAACAATGTGGTGAACAGCTCACTGTGTGGCCTGTGAGGCTGGGTTACAAAAGGCAACAGCCTTCCACTTGCCTCTGTCGTGGGACAAGCACCCC
Organism: Canis lupus familiaris; assembly: GCF_011100685.1. Lineage (NCBI taxonomy): Eukaryota > Metazoa > Chordata > Mammalia > Carnivora > Canidae > Canis > Canis lupus. The sequence goes on from NC_049235.1 coordinate 46,866,211, forward strand.
TGTGCGAGAAGTACCCTTCATGTGAGAAGCACAGCTGGCCTGAAGCCACTATGCTGGAACGTCCACACGGAGGGACCACACTGTGGTCATTTGGAGGAATGTCCGAGAAGCTTGAGATGTTCCAACCCCAGCTGTTTAGGACTCCCCAGGCCAGAGAGCGGACATGTGAATGAAAAGGTTTTTGAGAGAACTGTAGCCCTGCCACTGTGTAATGATAATGCAGAAGGACCCCCAAACTGCCTAGCAGGGCCCTATCAACACCCAAACAGTGACAAATAATCAATGCTTATTTTCATTTTATGCCATTAAGTTTGGAGTGGTCTGTTGGGCAGCAGGCTCCGAGAGAAGTAACTTTCCCAGATCACTCAGGAACCTCCCAGTGGAGCCGAGGCTAGAATCAGTGCATTCCATTCAGTGTGGTATTAACCAGACAGCTGTGGGCCCTGGGGACCCCAGAAGAATAAGGTGCTGCCCAAGGCCTCCACAGCCTGGGCCTCCTCCCTCTACCTCACCCGCACAGCACTCTTCCCTGCTGGAGGTGAGCCCTATCACTGGTGGTTTCTAGAAGGAAATGGCTCCAGGGCACTATGGCTATTCCTCTGCACCATGCTGTGTGCAGGTGGCTTCTGGCACTGACAGGTGCCAAGCCTGCTGCCAGCCTTGGCGTTCCCTCCCGTCCTTCTCCGACGAGTTGGCTGGCTGTGTTTGCATTTGAAGACAGGCAGTGTGGCAAAGGTAGGTGGGTGCCATACAACCTGCCTGCGGAATGCTACTTGGCTCTGATGAATTAGGCCCAGTCCCTGGTCTCACATTTGGCTAGACCTACAGGAAAAATATGTCTGTTCTGGGCCCCAGCTGATCTTTTAATCTAGCTTCTCTGGTTCTAAAATAAACATTCTCCGTTAAAATTGTAAATGTTCATCTGCTTCTTCCAAAGAGATTGGTAAAAAGGCATAAAATATATAAAAATCATTTTCATTTGGAATGAACTCAGGGCTGCTGGATGGCCTACACGCGCCTAGTGTCCTGAGGCTGTCCTGCAGGGGGCGCCACTTAACATTAAAAACCCAAAACCTTGGGAGTGGCGCCGCCTGGGGTACAGCAGTGCTGTGGGTACTGGGTACTAGGCAAAAATAAGTAATTTTTTTCATTCTGGACACATGTATTTTCATTTGATATCTATCTGTTTCATGAATTAAGTCGACAGATATTTACCAAGTGTTGACTTTATTAAATATGTTTGTTTTTTTTTTTTAATGAAAACCAGCTTATTTTTGCCTGTCGTAATGTCACTGTCCAATGAAAAGATCCACTGCCACATTTATATTTCTCCTGTCTAGGTTTCCTTTACTCAAGGTATTTATGTATAGTAAAGGAAGAAGGAGGCAGAGTTTCAGGGTTGTGATAAGGAGAAAACAGTATCATTAGGACATTTAGCATAATTCTGGCCCCCGATAGTGGCTCAATAAGGATAACTACTGATCATGAATATTCTTGCCTTATCTTTCCAAGTTTTCTCCACCAGGTAGATAAAAACGGTCAAATTAACAGGACAATTTTAATCTCACTGACTGGTCATCCGGCCACCATCTGCAGGACCTTCACACCTCCTCCACCTGTGAGTTCCAGCCCAGTGTTTCCGGGACCCTCCAGAAGGTGTGTCACAGCTGTGCAAGAACCAGCCTGCTGCCTGGGCCCTGCGGGCCTGCACGTGCCGTGCCCACCACTAGGATGCCCTGTCTTTGGGGCTGTCACGGCTTGGGAAGCTACTCCTGATGGGAGGTGCAGCCTCCCTGCCACCCACCCTCTGGCGTCTAGAGAACAAAGCTGTGCTGTGGCCTGTGACAATCAGGTGTGGGAGAGAGGGCCCAGCTCTGTGTTACTGGCTGTTGAAGGAATGCCGAACAGGGTGGCTTGTGACCCTCCTGTGTTAGGATTTACAGACAAAACTATTATTTAAAAAATAGGTAGTGTCTTTCCTCCTCATGGGACACCAACCGGCACCTGCCTCACAGAGGCTGGGCTGGGCCAGGGGTGTGGAATTGCCTTCACTGCTGAACTCCCTTCAGCTTTGTTATGGGCTCAGCTTGTTGCCTACCCACCCCCCCCCCCCCGCCCCATGCCTTGAGACATCTTCTCCCCTGGAGGTCTTTTCTGCTCTCTACAAAGAGTCAGCCACCCCCCCCCACCCACGGCCCAGCCTGTGTCCTCTTCCGGGAGGCTCTTCCACTTGTGCAAACAGGACCACTTGCTGGGCCGTAGGGCCCCTCACTTCAAGGATGCTCTCTGGGGCACCTCTCCTGTATCTCATCCCCCTCGAGGGACTGGCCACCATGGCTGCCACAGGTTCTGCTGGCTTCTGCTGGGACTTGGTTCTTTCTGCCAGGAAGTGACAATTCTTGACAAACAGCCTTGGATAGCTTGGCCTCTGAGGGGGGTGGGAAGAAATGAGTATGTCGTGAGCCCCTTCTGAATGCTAGGCATCGGGTTAGCCACCTTCTCTCCTACCTGTACTACAATTGCCCTTTGATACAAGGGGGTGACAGGAGCTTTGTCTTGGCCTCCAACCCAGCTCTGGCCAAATCAGAAGATCATGCATCTCCCAGACTCTCTGTGTCTACGTCCCCTGAGGGAATCTTTGCTTGTAAACAGTTATGCTTCATGGTGTCATGAGAGATATTGGAGCTCCCTCAACAGCTAGGCTGAACATGACTCAGTAAGACACAATTCTGGCCACCATGTTCCTCCTACATGGCCTTGAAACTGGCCCCATTCGTCACTCTGGCACCATTCTGAGGTTCGCAGTTAACTACCCACAGCCCCTCCTTGAGTGTATCTCTTCGTCCTGACATCCAAGGTCCTGATAATCTCCTCCAACGAACCTCCAGTTTCTCCAGGGGGCCCAGCTCCCCCGAGGACAAGGGTGTCCAGGTGTTCCTCCTTCTAGTGGTATCTGCTCTTTCATTCCTGATACTGCTAGCTGTTGATCACTCGCATATGCTCTCTCTCTCTCTCTCTCTTTCTCTCTCTCTCTCTCTCTCTCTCTCTCCCTATTCTGGTCTCTCTTTCATTGATTTTTGCTCTTTTCTTTATTATTTCCTTCCACTTATTTTGGGTTCAGTTGATTCTTTTCTAGTTTCTTAACGTGAAAGCTTAAATTATTGGGGTTTGCGACTTTCTTTTTTGTTTAATTTCAATTTACCAACATTTAGTATAATACCCAGTGCGCATCACATCACACAGTGCCCTCCTGAGACTTTCTTTTTTAATATGAGCATTTTGTGCTATATTTTTTTCTCTAAGCATTTCCTACCATAAGCTGTATTTTCATTGTTATTCATTTGAAAATATTTCATTTACCTCGAAACTTCTTTCACTAATAACCAGGGGACTATTTAGAATGGCCTTGTTTAGTTTCCAAATGTTTGGGTATGTCCTAGATATCTTTCTGGTTTTGGTGTTTTTTCTCTAATTCTGTTATGGTCCAACATATTATTGTCAACATACTTGATATGCTTTCAATTATTTAAAAAGATTCTGAGATTTATTTAGTGACTCAGAACATGGCCTATAAGGCACTTTACAAGAATGTGCGTTTTGCTATTTTGGAGTGGATTGGCATCTATTGATAGGTTTTTCTCTTGAGAACTGGCCAGATTTTACTGGTTCTTTGCTAGCTAACTTTATATTCTAAACAATTTGATGCAATGTTGTGAGACTCTGGAGCCTGTTAAAATCTACTGGAGATCGTTGGATTTTTTTTCCTCCAGATATAAATCTAGGGAATGTTGATTTTGTTTGTTTGCTTGCTTTAGCAGCTAATCAGCCTAGTTAGATACAGATCACCAGTTCTGTGGGACCTCGGCTTGACTATGATCTCCAAGTAGTGGCCATGCTGCTTTAGGTCTGTTCAGGCATATGCAGCTTAGTCACTAGCCCAGACGTGTTGGTCTGTGCACAGAACTAGAGCTTTCCCTTCTCCGGTTCTGAGATCTCCATGATTGCCCTCACTCCCAGGCGTCCAGAGACACTTGTACCTGGTTCTTCTGGCCAGAAAGATGAGTTCCTCTTCGAATTGATTCAGGCCACTCTGTTATGCAATTCCATATGATGTGTGCTGCCTTCTGGGCAAAATGGTGAGGAAAAAAGAATGAAAACAAGAATGGAGACTTCTAGACTATTTGGACCACTCAGAACCCTTTTGCCAGATTCGTCTGACAAGAGAGACTAGTCTTTCCTTAGTATGTTAGGGCCTAGGCCCACAGCCACTGAGGTGAAGTTCCAGAATGGGGCCACTCTTGTGTGAGAGGTAAGAGGGGAAAAAATGTGTACCACACTATTCAGCTCAAGGGGCCCCCTTTCCTGCTCTGGTCAAGAAAGAAGTTTTCTCTCAAAATTCTGATGTCTGAGCCTATGTGCCATTCCATAACTGGGGCCACTAGCAGGTCAAAGTAGTGAGAAGAAAGAGGAAAAATGACCCCAAATACCCCAATACTGATTTTTCTTAAATTTTCATTTTTCCTCTTCAACCTACCTTCCACTGTTTACTTCGCATAATCCTTAAGGAGTTGGAGTGTTTTGTATTAGTCTTCAGCTACAATTTGTGAGACAGATAGGCTGAGGGCTCACTTGTCTTGGCCAGCAACCCCAGTCCCAGTAATATTCGCTATGCAGCAATTAGTGAACTCTACATACCACTTGCATCTCCCTGTCCTTCCCTCTTTGGGAAGGCTTTTAGGAATGCTGGGTATGCGGGAAGTTCAGAGACTTTGAGGCAATCTGATTTGCTTTGTCAGGGGAGTATTGTCTAGTCGTCCACATGTGACTCATTTGCATATTGGTAGCTTCAACCTTTCAGGAACCATAATGATCCAGTGTCCCAATTTTATGTTCCCATTCTGGGAACATACCCTACTGCTACTACAGTCATTACCCGTCATACTTAGTGTCATTGTTGGTTTGTGTGTCTGTTTCTTCCTTGAGGTTCCTTGAGGGCAGAGGATTTATATCTGCCTTCTGAGCTCCTTTAGTCTCTGGCACATAGTAAGGAATGTGATCTTTAAAGTATTTTTAATTATCTGACTTAGCCTTAAAATTCATTTCTGGAATCTCAGCATCATGAGTGATGCCCATGAGTGGGATTTTTCTGGTTTCGTTAAACGCGGCTGCTAACAGTAATTATATCACACGTCTCTCAGAACTAGCCCATAATTACAGTGTCTCATCCTTCAGAGGTTCAACACTTCACAAACATGAGTGTCCTGGAGCTAGGGGCAGAGATCCCATGGAATCTTCTCTACTTCAGAGACAGGTAAACTACAGCACAGGGAAGTCAGATGTCTTTCTGTTCAACCTACGGTTATTAATCACCATGAAGAAATGGAACTGGAGAATCTGAGTCAAACCCAGACTCATGATGGCAGTTCTGATTTCAATTTCCTTCAGCTACATAGCAGACAGCTCAATATGCATTTACAAGTCACTCATTCTTACTTTTGCATTAAGACATCATTTCACACGACGCTTTCTGACTTCCTCCGTGTCTCTGACTGCATTAATAACCAAATGGGTGGCGCGCCACGCTCCGCTGACATCACTGTGCCCCAGCCCTGCCGTAGCGTTTCCATTCGAGTATGGAACAAAAGCCTTAAAAATGTGGGTTATTTTTTTTTTCAGTTAAAAAAAAAAAAAGCATTTACATTCCACCGGTGTGTGAGTGCATGTTATTTTCCAAGGCTTTTACATACCGGGGGAGCTTTGCATCCGAGAGGTATCAGCAAGATGTCACATCAGCCATTCACCTACATGTTCTAAATTGAGCACCTGCTCTGTCTGGCTGGATGCTACATTTATCATATCTCTGGGAACAGCTCCACACCCTCAGGAACTACACTGAATCACACACACACACCTCACACTGTCACAAAATTGCTTCAGATGGGAATTTGATTTCCTCCAGAGAATTTTAAATTCCAGCAAATGGGTGCCAGTAAACAGAGGATGCTTCAAAGGCCTGTGCCGTACACTTCTGCTTCGCGCAGATGCGGCAGGGAAGCTCAGCAGCCTGGAGAGCAGGACCCCCAGCTCCCGCCACAGGAAGCCACAGGAATCGGGGCCCCCTCCCCTGCCGGGGAGCCCACCGCAGGGCACTGGGCCGTGGGACTCGGTGAGGGTCCCTGCAGCTCCTGCTAATCAGCCACTTGTCTCCTTGTTCCCTCGCTTTATTCCTGATGCCTTTATTCCCTTTATTCCTGCTCTCCCTTGTTCTTCATTTCCTTCACCACCTGGTGGTCAGTGTCCCCGAGCTGGGCCTTCAGGATTATTTGCTTTAACCACGTATGGTAAGACGCACAGCCACGGCAGGGACTTCCATGAAGACAGCTCCGGGTTCCCAGGAGGAGGGGGCGCAGCCTGGCACCCTGCATGGGAAGTCCCAAGGTCAATCAGGAGGTGGAGACAAGTGGTGGGAAACGTGGGCAGGGGCTTTATTGTGGTTTCTGTGGGAAGAAATGGGGCGAGCTAATGTAAATAAGATAGAATCGGTTAGTTTGAATGATTCCAGAAGGCTCTGGGGGAAAGCAGAGCTGGCCCTAGCTGCCTGGTACCTGGCGCTGGTGGTTAGGGCAGGTGGGTGATGGGCCTGGAATGTGAGAGCATATGAAACAGGCCGTTGGGGGGATGGGCTACGGATTGGTTAGTTTGCACATGAGAGGTGTCCCTGTGGTTGTCTGTCATCTCCAGGAATCAGCCAGCCCTGGGAGAGGCAGTCCCTCCTGGGGAGGCAAGTGCCCTGATGTCAAAGCATCGAAATACAGCAAATAAAACTCATGGTTATACACGGCCTTTACCACCGCTCCTTCTGTCACCAGCCGTGTAAGAGGTACTTACAAAGCACATCACTGAGTTAAACTGGACTGAATTCGGGGTCTGAATGTGTCGTTAAGAAATCACCCACTCCAGCTTCTGGAGCTACCTTGGAAAAACACTGAATGGAAACTTCTCAAATGAAGCCTAGACTGCTCTCCAGACTTTGGTTATTTTTTTGAAGATTTTATGTATTTATGCATGCATGAGAGACACACAGAGAGAGGCAGAGACACAGGCAGAGGGAGAAGCAGGCTCCCTGCGGGCAGCCCAATGCAGGACTCGATCCCAGGACCCTGGGATGATGCCCTGAGCCGAAGGCAGATGCTCAACCACTGAGCCACCCAGGCGCCCCTCTGCTTATGTTTTTCAACCATAAGTATTCTCATTATTTCATCTATCTCCTTACATTCCTTGTGGAGATAGACGTCTCCAGAACAACAGGGCTCCCATATTTCCCAGCCCAATCCAAAAGCTTCAGACGTTTTGACATTTTTGTGTGTTTTTAGCTGCTTCTTTTTTCTCCTCCTCCTGAAGGAAAAGCGTCAATGCCAGTGAGTCATACACAGAACATGGGTTTTTTTAGAGCCGAAAGGCCCTTAGAAATCACCAGAGTGAGTTGCCTGCAAGAGAGATGCTCTGCTGGTCAGACAGGAGAGAAGCATCTGCCGACAGAAAGGATGGATACGTGTCCTGGAAGAGTGGACTCAATCAGAGCAATACTGTAATACACTCAGCTACTTTTTTTTTTTTTTAATTTCAAGACCCCACTGATTTCCCTTCTTTGCCCACTTCTGGTTCTCCATGGGAACCGTGCATGTGGGATCTGTTTGTATATATAAATTAATTCTGAAAGCGTTTACTAGGTACTTGTGAGAAGCCAGGCATTGAACTCGGTCTTGGGCATGCAAAGAAATTGCTTTCCTATTAAGGTACATTTTGTGGCCCCAAGGAAGATGTAAGTAAGTAGAGAATAAAGGCATCAAAATGTTGTAGATTCTGCAATGGGAATCTTTATCAGTATTGTGGGAACCTAAAACAGGAAGCAGAAATTTCCTTTCTGCCTATTTTTCTGATCTGGAGAACAAAGTAGGTGACTTTGTAGAGTGTCTCTACTTTTACTACACTCTCATATTTATCTTTTAATATCGGAGGTATCCATAGACTCAGTTGAGAAACTGTTATCAACACCGAAATTTCTTGCTTTTGCCATGATGACTATATTAATTTTCCCACAGGAGAGAGTGGTGTTGATGAAAAGTCTCTTCGTGGAAGGTCTCTACTCTCTACCTCTCTGTGGCCCTGCTTCTGGCCGTCTGTAGACCTATTGAATAGGAATGTGGGCTTTGGTGTGTGTGTCAGAAGATTTAAAAGTATGAAAGTATTTGACATAGAATGTTTTATTTCACAGGAGCATATGTGACTCCATGATTATAAGCTACCCAAGATGAGACAATGGCATTAGCTAAAATATTCTGAAATTGGAAATAAGTTTTTTTTTTTTTCTCAAGTGATGGTAGTAGAGGGGAAATAATGCCCAGAGAGAATCACTTGTTGTGGTAAGCCAAAGCCATGGTCAATACAGGGAGCAGAATGTAGAAAATCTGAGTGGGGCTAAATTGACTCTCCAACCTACATGGGTGATCTAGAGATTGGTCTTAAAATCCAAGTTTCCCACTGGAAATGTCCACTTCATGGTTTCTACCCACTAACAGGTTCTGGGAAACTGTTCCAACGTGGTGCAACCCAGAAACCTGCTGTCTATCAACCACCTTTCCCTTCCCTTTCCCTCCACGTCTTCTCTCTTCACCATTCCTTCCCTTCTCACCTTGTTTCAGACAGCAGGAGTAGGACGTAGGAAAAAGAGCAACAGAACTACTTATTAAAGAACCAAGCCACAAACCTTTGCCTCTGTTTACCTTTTTGTTTTCTGATTGTCAAGGTGAAATCATGTCATTAAAAAAATAGAGATTTAGAGAATCGTTTATGAAGTCCTTCCAAGAGGAAATGGAACCAGCCACCTTCCCTCATCCTCCACTCAACTAGACTGTGATATTAGGTAAAATTTGTCCACAGCACCTCAACTCCCTTGCTGGTATTTAGGTTCGTTTCCAACCGAGAAGCAGTTACCGTTTTCTATTTGCTTTGCCTTTACTGGTGACGAATTTATCAGAAGCCAAACTCCAAAGATTGTCTTGTGTTTCTTGTTTTATACTTGGAGAGACCACTTGAGTAAAATCAAAGTTATTTTAAAACCTAAAATATCACTATACTATAGCTATTTTGCCAGATAAGCTATAGTCATATATTTAGCCTGCGTGCGTTTTCTGCGTCTAGCATAATGGCTTCTTAAAATTAAAGATATAAGTTAGCCCTCCATCAGAGAAGAAACACAATAGTAAAGCTTCCCAAATTGGCATAGCAAAGTGTTGATAGTAGACTCTAGAGGGGGCAGACAGTCCCTGAAGAATAAGCGAAGTGTTGAGTGGGGAATAGAAACCCAATCCACTCAGCAGTTGCTCTGTGCTCATCTGACTTTAGCAAGAACAATGACAAAAACAACAGCAAACAACCTGCTGGGCACTTACTCTATTTTATATTTTTTATGTGTATTACTTCATTTTTTACTTTAAAAGACCATTTTGAGGAATACCGCATAATATCTCCATTTTGCATATGAGAAGAATTTAATTTTAAATTTTAAATGAATTGCCCAAATGATGGAGCAGGGATTCAAACCCAGTCTTTTTTTTTTTTATTTTTTTTATTGGCGTTCAATTTGCCAACATATAGCATAACACCCAGTGCTCATCCCGCCAAGTGCCCCCCTCACTGTCCATCTCCCAGTCACCCCAACCTCCCGCCCACTTCCCCTTCCACTACCTCTTGTTCATTTCCCAGAGTTAGGTGTCTCTCATGTTCAAACCCAGTCTTAATCCACATATGAATATTTTGCCTTTGATCCTCAGAGCACCCAATATGGTGCTCGCTACCCAAAAAATAATTAAGATTCATTTTTGGATAATTTAACCATGAAATACAGACAGAAATGGAAAAAATGACCCAAAGGTCATCACCAACCACCCTATTTTTATTTTTTTCCTATAGCCTAACCATTTTCCACATATGCCTTCATGCAACATTTACTGAGCATCTAGTATGTGCCAGGTACTGTGCTGGATGGAACACAGAAACAAATAAGACACAAATCCTGCATTTAATTGGTGCATAGCTCAATAAGAGACTTTGCAGGGCAGACATAATTTTTAGACCATGAAACAACATGCTGGTGGAGTGGTATTAGCAGATCATGGAGGAGCCGGGCAGGCCCAGCTGCCCGGAGAAGGGACTTTCAGGCAGAGGTGTGAAGGAGGAGCAGTAAGAGTAAATGGGAGGAGGAGTGAGACCTCCTAGATTGAGGGGAGGCTGTGAGCCCAGGTGGGACAAAGTGATGCTGGGGAGTTCCAGCAGTTCATTATTGCTGAGTGAAACATGTGACATTGGCAGCATCCGTGGTGATCTTGGACAGGGAGGCAGGGGCCAGAGTGAAGAGAAGCTCCCCAGACACAGGAGGGAGAGGGAGACAGAGGAAGACAGAGCACAGATTTGGTGGGCAAGGCAAAGAGGAGCCAGAAGGACTGTTCTAGTACTGAGGACATAATCACAACCAGAAGTGCAGGTCAGGTCTTTGAGTTCTCTTGGGTTTTCCCTGAATTGCTCTCATTTTCAATTAGATGCAAACTAGCTCCTTTACAATTGCGGTAGCTATTTCATGCAAGTGTCGTAACATGTCTCAGCCAGCAGAGGGCACTACGTATATATAAATGAACATTCTGCACACTTTTAGTGAGTGGGTCTTTCCTCCTATTAAAAAAAATTAATCCAGTTTGTATAATAGAGGAAACCATTTTGATAAGTGTGAGGTATAAACAAGGCTATATTTCAGATGAGTATAGTTTTGCTTTTCACAGTATCATAAAGAGAGTCTAACAAAGCCCAACTCTTCATTTAAAATAACTGGACTTGACTAGATTTTCTGACCAAATTTCAGCATTCAACTCTTCACTTAACTGTACAGTGTGAATGTACTGTGCCTGGATGGTTTGAATGCCTGGCCTCTACCTTTCTCAGAGGACTTGTCTCCATGGGGGAACCCTGAAATTTGACCAGGAGCCAGAACTGTGAGGAAAGACAGGCATCGCATAGTTCCCTCTCTTGACAATGGCTGTTGTGCAAGGGGCTCCTAGGAATTACCCTGGGGACCCCAGCAAGGTTTTAAAGAGAGAGGAATTTCCTTCGTGGCACCATCTGTGAGTGGTCAGGAAAACTCATGGGAAACTAGCACAGGTGAAGGAGTGAAGGTAGGTTTTCTGCAGTCAGGAAGGTTCTCTGTATTTGTGAACCCCACATGCACAGGGAAGTCAGAACCGCTCAGACACCCCGCCAGACTGAGACAAAAGTCTGAACTTGCTCTGCCTAGGATTTGGGTTGGCCATCTGCCTAGATGAGCCCAGGTTCTCTGGGAGACGGAAGCAGAGATGGAGAAGGAGGGCGAAAGCCCCGATGGAAGGCCTTATGGCCTAGAGAGGAAGTGGGCTGGGTGGGGAGGCCTGCAGGCTGGGAGGCTCATCCCATACCCATGAAAGGAGGAGCCGGGGACTGAGATGGGACACCTGACCACATCTTGGCTGACTCAGGGAGGAGCTCCAATGAAGGGATGGTTTATCTTTGTGGCTGCCGCACAACACTAGTTTTTAAAAAATTATTCTTAAGATCCCCTTTGTATTCCTTAGGTCTCTGATGAAGCTGTGTGAACAAGCTTTTTTTTTTTTTTTTTACTCCAATAACTGAGGTGCTATTTTTGTATAGATGTCAATTCCTACGTCCTGAGTCATGGTTCCATTCAGTACGTTCCATGAATATATGTCAATTCCTACATCCTTGAGTCATGGTTCCATTCAGTACGTTCCATGAATATATGAAGCTTGGTAGCTTCACTTGAATAATCTCAATATCTATAGATGAATGAGTTGTAGCTGTTCTAAGGGATTTTTAAAATAAAGGCCATTGCCTATATGTGTTCAAAAGATGCAAATGAATTTTTATCTCAGCCAAACATAGGAAGAAAGTATCTGCAAAAGCTCCGCTAGCAAAATTCAAAGCCAAATAAAAATGATCTTGTTGTTTGCTCTTTTGGGATTATTAACACCTTTCAGAGCTTCCTTTTGTTAACATGCAATTCAAAGTGGACTCGATGTCTTTAGGAGTATTAAAATGGATCACATGTATAATACTTTATAATGCACTTCCACATGGAAGATCCTGTTGGATCTCATGATTCAGTGAGGAAAGTATTATAAACAATTTACAAAGAAACGGAGCCTCAGAGTTACCAGATTGGAGAATAAGGGTGCGTGTACTGTCTTTGCACCGCAGAGGTGTATCTTATACCCTCCTGCTTGTGTGAGCTGCTCCTCTCCCTCTCCAGTTTACAGGAAGCACCTCAGTATGCACCTTTCACTGAACCAAAATGCAAGTCCTCGATGGAGCCACCTGCCTCAATGGTTCTGGGCTGTTGCACATGCTGCTCCCCCTACCTAGGAAAGTGCCTTCCCCCCCTCTTCCCTATCACATTTAGTTGATGACTTCCTACCTTCCCTGTAAGATACACATCAAGCAACACCTGTAGAAGAGAAGTCTTCTGTGATGTGATGTGGTCTGCACATGTCCCTTCTGTCGTGCCAGGGCATTGGTCACAGATGGTTATCACCCGCTAGCTTCTAAGCTCTTTGAAGAGAGAGAGCCTTGGGATCCCTGGGTGGCTCAGCCTTGGGCCCAGGGTGTGATCCTGGAGTCCCGGGATCAAGTCCTGCATCGGGCTCTCTGCATGGAGCCTGCTTCTCCCACTGCCTGTGTCTCTGCCTCTCTCTCTGTCTCTCATGAATAAAAAGGTAAATTCTTAAAAGAAAGAAAAGAAAAAAAGATAGAGACTTACACACTGTATCCATACAGTAGGCAGTGTAGTTTTTGAACAGAAAAACTGGAAGGATTCTGAGCACTGCAGGGCCTTCAGGGAGTCTTAAGTATCAAAACCTAATACTTAATTAGACCTCATTTCAAAGAAAAGCAACCCTTTTGTATTATTGAAACTTTGGCTAGAAATCTTTCTTTTGGAAAAAAATCTCTTTATGGATGCGTTGATATTAAGTAGGTATGTTTCGTATTTTTTCTAATTTTGGTAGATAACTACCATGAGAGAGGAAAGAAAATAATTTAACACAATTCAAGAGAAACAAGGGGCCTAATTTAAAGTCCTAATCAATGTACTACTTAAAAGTTGGGTAATACATTGTTCACCTGAAGACAGTTGAACCTGAGAAGAAAGGATGAGAGGAAAAATGATAATTGGGGTTCACTGAAGTAAATTAAGGCTGTTGAATGTGTGAGATTTTTCAATACTCAAAGTAAAAGTTAATATAAAGTGCACAAAAGATGGCTTTAATAGAAAATAATGTTCTGAAAATTGATTTTAATAAAAAGGGAATTGTTAAAAAAAAAACTTGGATAATAAAAATCTTGACCATTAAAAAAAAAACAAATTTAACCTGTAATTTTCCCATATATCACAGAGCATGGGTGTTTGATAGACATAGGCCATCAAATACACTGCGTTGGGTTGCAAAAACAAAGTTATCATCATATGGAGGCTATTTTAAGGCCATGAGGAAGCCACATTATATTTCTTTTTTTTTTTAAATATTTATTTACTTATCCACGAGAGACACAGAGAGAGAGAGAGAGAGAGAGGCAGAGACAGGCAGAGGGAGAAGCAGGCTCCATGCAGGGAGCCTGACGTGGGACTCGATCCCGGGTCTCCGGGATCACGCCCTGGGTTGAAGGCAGCACTAAACCACTGAGCCACCCAGGTTGCCCATATTTCTCATCTTGACAACAAAAAAAAGCATTACTAATTGTGATACAATTTCTATGAATGATGTCTTTTTTCAAAATCTAATGAACCATGATATGGCGATTTTTAAGAAGCTGTACTGAAAAATCATGTATTTCCATTTCGCTACTATTCAGGATTCTCCAACTTCCCCTTAATGCACGTGATTTACTTTCATAGAAAAAAATTAAAATAATCAAATTTCTATCAAAATTTCTATTAGGTTTGTGCTGTTCAATAAAGGCACTGTCACATCATCTGCCACTTCTAAGAAATAAAGCACATGATGGAAGCTCAATAAAATCTACAGTCTGAAAATTTGGCTAGCAAGAACTTAGTCATCAGAACTCCTGATGCCTGTGTAAGCACACTAGGTTTACTGAAAGAGAATCCGAGGTTTAAGAACCTCAGATATTAAATGTGATATTAAATCCCTACTTTGAAGGGCATGCAATATATTAAACATTATAAAGTATATGTAGATCTTATAGAATTATAAAATGAACATGTACATACTTAACACCCAGTTAAGAATCAGAACAGGAACATTGAAGCACCCAGGGTCCCTGCCTGGATTGCATTGTCTCCTAGAAGAGATCACCAGCCTCAGCTCTGTATTAATTATGCCTGTGTTTTTATTGTTTTGTCACACGTCTACCTCCTAACAATATTGTGTTCTTTGTTTTAAGGCTATAAGTGGCATATATATATTTACACACATGCCCCACCTTTGATGATTTGTTTTTTTATTCTTAACATTGTATTTGAGATTCAGTCCTACTGTATCATATTCCATTTTATTTGGTCTCTTAGTGGACTTTCAGGCTGTTTTCAGTTTTTCTTCTCCCAAGGTACAAATAATGCTTCCATAAATATTCTTTTTTTTTTAAGTTTTAAAAAATTTGAGAGAGAGAGGGAGAGAAAAAATGCGAGTTGGGGGAAGAGCAGAGGGACAAGTGGGACAAGCAGACTGCCTGCTGAGCTTGGAGCCCCTATGTGATATGGGGTTTGCTCCCATGACCCTGAGATCATGACCTGAGCAGAAATCAAGAGTTGGACACTTAATCAACTGAGCCACCCAGGCGCCCTGTTTCCATAAATAGTCTTGTAATTGTTTTCCCTTGCATATTTGTACAAACATTTCTTTAGGGTGAAACTGTTGGTTACAGAAACTACATACTTTTAAAATTAAGCAATAACAAATTATTTTCCAAGACAGCTGTACCAACTTATCCTCCTACTACAATTTCACGAGAGTTCTTGTTGCTCCCTGTTCTCACCAATTATCATCACACTTGTACATTTTGTCATGTGGTTTTAATTTGCATTTCTTTATTTTCTTCCAGAAGTTTTCATGTTCTGCCTTTCTCATGTAAGTTCTTGACCCATCTAAATTTTATTTTTATGCATGAAGTTATATACTTACCTATTCTTTTCAAATTTTCCTTTTTTTTTATGGTTAAAAAAGAATTTTCAAAAAGAGATTTTTCTTCTTCCTTATCTCTAACTTGACCTCTTTTGAAGAGACTCAATGGATTTATCAAAGCATAGGAACAGAGCTACAGAGAATATACTTTCTAAATATTAAAAATATAGAGAACTTTTACTGGATGTAAAACTCCACTAGTTCACATGAAGCCAAAACTGCTGAAAATTTACTGATACTGCTTTATATGTCCTATAAAAATCAACCCAGGTTAGAATAATAATGGCTTAAGAAATCTCATACATATACATAACTTACAAAGTTGACAGTATCCAATCATGAAATTATAATCACTGAATCTTTATTCATACCGGTGAGGCACTGAGATCTTAAAACTTCATATTTGATATTAAATATGCTGTACTGAATATGGTACAAATTATAAACTATTTTAGACAGCTGAGGCATAATCTCCAGCCTACAGAATAGTGAGTAAGAATATACTAACTGGGGGCAGCCTGGCTGGCTCAGTGGTTTAGCACCACCTTCCGCCCAGAGCGTGATCCTGGGGACCCGGGATCGAGTCCCACGTCGGGCTCCCTGCATGGAGCCTGCTTCTCCCTCTGCCTGGGTCTCTGCCTCTCTCTGTGTGTCTCTCATGAATAAATAAAATCTTTAAAAAAAAAGAATATACTAACTCATATGGCATTTTCATCAAGATTACTAAACACTTAATGACAAGACACTCACCAAAAATCAGTATCTGTAACACAGATAATCCTGGTGGTGGGCTAGACATGCATAAAAGTGGATGAATGTAAAGAACCAATACACAAAAGGAAATGCAACCATTTAACAAGCAGCAATAGGTACCCAACCTCAGAAGCCATGAGAAACCATGGAATATATGTAAATCAGAATAATGATGTAAAACTCTGAGTGTTGCAAATTAGCAAGAAATAAATAGGTCTGACCAATGTTAATGAGAGTGTCGTGAAATAAGCATTGTCATACATTGACTTCTGGTGGTGTATATAATCCTTTTGCAAAGGTAATTTGAGGCAAACTGCACTGTAGGCTTTAAGGGTATCCACTTTTTTTTTTTTTTACTGCAATTTAACTTTATGGAATCTATCCTAAGGAAATAATTTGAAAATTTAAAAAATCTTAATACACTAAGATATTCATTGCAGGGCCGTTCTACATATATATACATGCAGTAGTAAAAATGTAAGTAGCTTAACAATGGTTTAGATACATGTTTAGATACATAATCCCTCTCCACATACACACAACACATACAATGAGATATTATATAGTCATTAAACAAGTCTCTATAAAACATTTCCGTATCTAACATGTAAAGAACAAAACCTAAATTATGTTAAAATTTAAATTATGTTAAAAGAAGAAAGCGAGCAAAATATGTATAGCTACAAGTAAAGTTGGATGAAAACCAGATAGTAATTGTGCTTGTTGAATATTTTTCCTTCTTCCAAATTTTCTTTCAAGACAAAAATTCCATGAGTTTGTATTGCTTGTATAATAGACACATATCAAATGAGATATAATTTTTATTACTAAAATTAACATTAGGGGCACCTGAGTGGCTCAGTTGGTTAAGCATCTACCTCTGGCTCAGGTCATGGTCCCAGAGTCCTGAGATAGAGTCCTGCGTCATGCTCAATTAGTAAGTACTCAATAAATATCTTTTGAATGGATGGTAGGTAATACACTCAGTAATTAGAAGTGCCAGGATTTAAAATTAGACCCATCTAGTTACAAAGCCCACACCATTTCCATCATGGTGTACTGCCTCCTGTGTGACATGATGCAGAATTGTTTTTAAATGGCTAAGATCACTGCCAATGAAAACATGGTTAATAAATTCAGGAACAGGTGATTTCTACCTTCATATCAGAATTATTTCAATGTCAAAACATATGCTCGGCAAAAGGTGAGAAAAGATAGAAAGCACACAGAGATCTTCAAGGGCTTTACTTTTCAAATATATGTGGTACATGGAAGTAACACAATCCACACTCATCATTATAGTTGTATGGAACATTTAACTAGTGAACACTCTTCTTCCCTTTTTGTTGTTGTTGAATTCTATGAACTTCTTTAAAAAATATTTTTTATAAAAACACCATCGAAAATGTGTTACTTTAAAAAAAAGAGAAAATCTGTTACTTTAATTTCATGAATGTTAGGCTTTATGTCTCTTTTCCTTCTTTGCCCAAAAACACACCAAAACAAATTATTTGAAAATGCTAAAATAAGTAAAGTGTGGCATGCTTTCTTAGCTGCTTTGCATCCTGTGTTAAAATATTTTACCACTATAAAAGTTGAAAATAATTTTACTGGTTTTCCTGCATATAAATCCACATAAGCATACTTTTATGAAATATTTTATTAGCTAATACAGCTCTTCTTTAAAAAATTCTACCAATATTTTAAAGAAATATTTCCTATGAAAACATTATCCAAGATGTATTTTAATTTTTATGAATGTTAGGTGTTAAGTCTCCTTTCCTCCTTTGCCCCATACCTAGGCCCAAACAAATTATTTGAAAATACTGATAAAATGAGGACACACTTTTTTAGATGTTTTGTATCCTGTATTAAAATATTTTATGATGATAAAAGTTGAAAAATAATTTTATTGGTTATCTTGAATATAATCTCCTACCTACTATACATGAACCAATCTATGGAATTAAGTCAATTTATTATCCCAAATATAAAGGGCCAAGAACATAAGGGAATTACAAAAAATCTGAGATGATGAATTTAAAGTAGATAGATATAAAAATACTACAGATGTGGCATATTTATTGTCTGTCAAGCAGAGGAAGAATGTTTATCTCTGTATTTGTCAACATCTTCAAGATAACTACTTCCCACTTTCAAAGCATTATTGTTGTACAGGTTTTATATTGGAGGAGGAGATTTATAAAACATCAACTTCCTCATCCAAAACCAAAAATAAATGAGGATTTAGAAATATGTTATTACAAAAGGTGGTGATCAGAGAGACGGTAATGAGGAAGTAAGATTATGTCCAATGAGCTACAGGGCTGTCAAGATGAAAAATGCCTTTGCTTCATTCAGGATACAGAATCTTAAAATCTCATATGATAAATTTAGCTGGATTTTCTTTTCTGATTATGTTTTAACCCCAAATTTGGTCATGTACCATAGCAATTTTTATTTTGTCTGAATGTTAAAAGAAAACCCGCTGGATTATAAAGATAGATTAATAAGCTGTTGAACTTCGGTTGGGAACTAATCAATAGGAAATACTTATCTGGTTGGGTAAATAAATTTCAAGAGATTCAAAACATTACAAAATAAGTTGTTTTAAAAAATATTTAACTTGAAATGATAAAAAATATTAAAAGATATTAAAGCTCTTTCCTGAGGGCTAATAAAAGCAAAAACAAATTTAATAGACACATGGTTATACACAAATTTCCTCACAGAGGTAAAGAAGTTGTGATTAGTATAAGGATTTCAAGGAAGTGTCATTTCAGAAACTGCATTAGTCTATTCTAAGTGGTTTAAAGAGTTTGCGCTGGAGAGAAAATTCGAAGCACCTAGTTGGATACAAAAGGACTTACATATACCTTCGACTTATTAAATCTCATTGTTCTTTTACATATATTTTTCTTTAGAACTTTAAGATGGACATTTGTTTATGCAGTATTAAGTGATTTAAATGACAAGCCTAATGAGCCTGACATTCAATGGAGAACAATGAAATAATTTACCTTTTAGTAATCAGAATAACTTCAAATCATTTTTATTATCTTCTTTTTAAAGGTCCCTTATTAAAGTTTGTGATTTTATTGACATAAATAAGGCAAAGTGTTTTCTACACACTTGTTTGCACCAGAGTGTGATGGGTTGTCTCGTTCTCAGTTAACCTTTAATACTCTGTACATACTATTCTGAAATACTGTGGTGAAGTAAGGCCTCGCATCTTTGAGCAAGATGCTACATAAGGGAGGGTTCGCTGTATTAGAAGGGTCTTCTACATCCCAAATTTCCAGCATACTGCAACCAGGCCTAAAAAAAGGGGAGGGGCACATACATATCCATATTAAAAATCAAAATATACAGGGAGAGTATATAAACTACAAAGTAAAAAATAATAAATAAATAAATAAATAAATAAATAAATAAATAAATAAATAAATTATAAAGTAGCTCCAAGATTTTTAGAGACTAATTTGTTTGATATTTTATTACATTTCAAAAATTTGTAAGTTCACCATTTAGAGATAAAAATGAAATTAAGGATGTTGCATTTTCATGTTATACTTAATCAAATAACCCATGTATTATTAAGCTTAACAGTAAAAGTCCAATATCCATTTCGAAATACATTACTTAAAAATTTATTTTCAAAATGAAATGTAAATAAATATATTTTCTAGGTGGTATCACCATCCAAACACAAGGCTAAGGCCCATGAGTAGCAGGAGACAAAGGAAAGCTAATCTAATTCCTGATGAATTTCCTATTTCTGAGCTTCACCTGACTTAGATTAGCATGGAAACATACAGCCCAAGGCAAGGAAGGAAAGCACTTTTGCCAGATTTGTTCTCCTCAACCCTTTCCTATTGTGTGTGGGTGGCTCTATGATTGGACTGACTGGGATACTAGTTCTCACTGAGGAATAACCTTGCATGCGAGTCAGTAAAGGGAAGAAGTCAGGGAAAGTTGGCTATTATTTTTTAACAGGTATATTGAGGAATCATTTACATACAATAAAATACACCCATATTATAAGTTTGATAAATATGGGCAAACGTGCATAGGTGTGTAAGCACCACCACAATCTAACACAGAAAATTCCCAGCACTGAAACAAGCTCCCTTGAGCCCTTCTGGCAGTCAGTCCCCTCGCGCAAGCTTAGCCCAGGCAAACACTGATCTTCTTTCTGCAACATCGTTATGCCTTTTCTAGAATATTCTAGATATTTATAGTCACTGCAGTTTTTATATATTACTCACACGATAACAATTCCATCCCTTTTCCTTCAATCTATATATGTATTTCTATTTAAAATGCATGTCTTACAGGCAGCACATAATTGGATTTTGCTTTTGTATTTGGTCTACCAATCTCTGCCTTTTGACTGGAGTGTTTAGTCCTCGTTCACATTTGTAAATACTGACACTGACTTAGGCTTTTTTTTTTTTTTTTTCTATTTGTGTCATCTCGTTCTTGATTTTCTAGTTCTCTTTCTTGACTTCTTTTATGTCAAGCAGAAAGTTTTACTGCATCATCCAATTTATTCATTGGCTTATGCAATTTTTTTTTGTCTTTTTTTGTGGTTGCTCTAGGTATTAAAACAGGCATCTTCAATGTATCACAATTTACTTAACATTAACTGGATTACTTCCAGACAATGATACATTTTATTTTTGTTTACTCCCTTGCTTGTGCTATTGCTGTCATATATATATAATATATATACTACATTGTAAACTCAAAAATACAATGGTATTATCTTTGCTTTAATTACTCATAAGTTTTTAAAAGATTTTCATATATAAAAATATATATATTCATACGGAGTGATTAATATTACCCACATTTTTACCATTTCCAGTGCATTTTAGTATATCCTATATATATGAATTTTGAATGATCATTTCAATGTCAGTTGACTTCTATTGTTTATGAAAAGCCAGACATTTATGAAATCATTCTTCTTTTGTTTCTTTCAAGATTTTCTCTTTTCTCTTTGTTTTTCACCAGTTTGACTATGATGTACCTTGGTGTGGATTTCCTTGGGTTTATCCTAGCTGGATTTGTTAAGTGTAATTGAATCTTTAAGTTAATGGCTTTCAGCGAAGAAGAAACTTTTGGCCAACATTTCTTCAGGTATTTTTTTCTGCTATTTTTCTTTTCTTTCATTTTTTTCTGGTACTATATTACCCATGTGCTCAACTACTTAATAATACACAGGTCTTTATGGCTTTTGCTACTTTTTCTTCAATCTTTTTGATCCCTGTTCTTTGGATTGGCTACTTTTTCGTGATTTATCTTCCAGTCTTTGATTTTTTTTTCCTGTTGTCATATCAAACCTATTATTGAGAGCTTTTAAAGAATTTTCATTCATTTATTATACTTTTCAGTTCTAGGAATACCTGGGTGGCTCAGTCAGTTAAGCATCTGTCTTAGGCTCAGGTCATGATCCCAGAGTCCCAGGATCCAGCCCTGCATCAGGCTCCCTGCTCAGCTGGAAGTCTGCTTCTCTTTCTTCCTCTACTCCTCCCCCTGCTTGTGCTCTCTCTCTCTCTTTCTCTCCATCATTTTTTCTCTCAAATAAAGTCTTAGTATGCTCTTCAGTTCTAGAATTTCCTTTTTTCTGGGGCTTTTGTCTCATTGTTGAGAATCCTATTTTGTCTTTTATTGATATCATGTCTTCCTTTAATTCTTTGAACATATCTTAATTCCTTGAATATAATAATAACAACAGCTTTGCAGTCATCCACTTCTCAGTCCAACATCTCAATCTATTTGAATCAGTTTCTATTGACTTTTTTCCTGAGTTTTGGTCAGGCTGTCCCCCTTTTTTTTATTGGTCTGATAATTTTTTGTTGGAAATTGAACACTGGAGAAAATAGGAGGCAGTGAGTGTGGAGTCTGTTTTGTTCTTCTGATGATTGTTACTTTCTGTTCTGGTAAGCAATTAACTCCCCCAGATGTCCTGTCTTGTGCAGCAACTATCTCTGCTCAGTTTTTTTTAGATTCCAGCTACTTCTTCCTTCTATCCCTGGGGTTTTCTTTGTGTTTTTATCAGCTGGGGATTTGGGCAGAGTTATATTCATATTTGGAAACCTATCTTCTCCGTATTTCCCTTGCTTTGGGGGGTTCTCCCCAGAATGTGGAGTTGCTTTGTTACCTCTTATTTCTGCCCTAACATCTTGAAACAGTAATGACTTTGCTTTCTGCTTCCTGCTTCCTAGAGTGTGTGCAAGTTGGGAAACGTACATGATCAAAAGAACAGGGAATTTGCAAATCTCACCAGGAGTTCTCTTTTAAGGATAGCCATCTTGGGGCACCTCGGTGGCTCAGTTCATTAAGCACCCAACTCCTGGTTTCCCTTAGGTCATGATCTCAAGGGTCATGAGATTGAACCCTATGTCAGGCTCTACACTGAGCACAGAATCTGTTTGAGATTCTCTTCCTCTCCTTCCACCCTCTGCCCCTTCCCCTGCTGACTCTAAAAGAGACAGATAAAATCTCAAAAAATAAAAATAAAATAAAATAGATAAAAGGATATACATTTTGGCTCTAGTTCTCATCTGCCCTTTTCCTAAGTTCCCAGGGGTTTCTCACAGGCATGTGTAGAATAGGTTTTAGGCAGAATTTATATTCAGATTTTCGATTTTGGTCTTTCTGTAGTGCTCTTGCTTCTAAAATGTCCCCTTCAAATATCCAGCTGCCTTGCTACTCACAGCTCATCTGCCACCATCTGTCCCCTAAAATCAGTAGGCTGTGATTTTCTGCTCTAGTAGGATCTGGAAGGGGGTGATTTAGGAAGTGCTCTCAGGCAAGAAGGTCACAAATTCAGAGACGTCCTTCAAGTACAAATTTCTTAAGTTTCTGTTTCTCTGTCACTTCCCAGATACTTCAAATAACTGTATTTACTATAATTAAACCTAACTTTGGATGCATCCTGTTAATTGAAGTATATGCATATTGGAACTATATCTTTGCTTTAAGTAGTGCCTTGGTAGCTCTTAAGACATGGTTCTAGGGATGCCTGGGTAGCTCACTGATTGAACATCTGCTTTTGGCTCAGGGCGTGATCCTTGGGTCCTGGGATTGAGTTTTGCATTGGGGTCCCCAGAGGGAGCCTGTTTCTCCTTCTGCCTATGTCTCTGATTCTCTCTGTGTGTTGCTCATGAATAAATAAATACAATCTAAAAAAAAAAAAGACATGGTTCCAATACACAGGAGTCTCAATATGACACTGAGATCCATGGAACCATGCAAAGCAAGAACATAATTTTGACATGCTTAAGTTTCAGCCAGTATAGTACCATGCAAAGTAAAGAGTGCTTGTGTTTTCACCCAGTTCTTTTTTTTTTTTAATTTTTATTTATTTATGATAGTCACACAGAGAGAGAGAGAGAGAGAGAGAGAGAGAGAGGCAGAGACACAGGCAGAGGGAGAAGCAGGCTCCATGCACCGGGAGCCCGACGTGGGATTCGATCCCGGGTCTCCAGGATCGCGCCCTGGGCCAAAGGCAGGCGCCAAACCGCAGCGCCACCCAGGGATCCCTCACCCAGTTCTTATAACTGTAATCTCTGGGAGCAGTAAATCAACCTCTTGACAATATTAACTGAACTCTCTTCAAAACTGGTTTCTTATGGGTCCTATGTTCAATGTCCTTGGACATTAGATAGACCAGTAACTCCTAAATCCAGTTTGTCCAAACTATAAAATCCAATTATCACATTTCACTATTTTCTTTAAATGTCACATAGCCTTAGGCCTTTAGGTAAGGAGTATGTAATATTTAATAGAACAGAGTTGTGAAGAAAAGTAGAAGCAGCCAATTTTGTAAAAAGAATTGCCTTAAGAGAAAATTTGCTATCCCTTCTTTAGAATTTATTCCTGGTATCTCAAAAGGCTATTAGGGATAGTTGTAGAATGTTTGTCTATGTCTTGGGATTTTAGAAGACTTCTTTGCATAAATATTTACTTGTATTTTTAGAGTACAATTATAGAAGTAAAAACACACAGATCTTAGTGTACAGTTCCATGAGTTTTGACAAATGCATATACCCATATAAAAAACATGCCAATCGAGATCATGAACACTGTCATTATTCTAAGAAAAAGAAAAAAGTTCTTGAATCCCTTTTCAGAGTATCTTCCCACCACCACCTTTATTCCCTGCTCCACCAAAGCCAACCACTATTCTGATTTCTATTTCCACTAGTTTTGCATATATTGAACTTCATAGGATGGAATCACATAGTATGTACTCTTCTGTGTTTGGCTTCTTTCATTCAGCACGTTTTTGAAATTCATTCTTTTTTTCACATATCAGTATTTTATTCCTTTTTATTGCTGAGTAGCATTCCAGTGTATGAATACACTATAAATTGTTTATTCATTTTTCTCCTGATATTTGGGTTGTTTCCAGTTTGAAATATTATGAATAAGGCGGCTATAACATCCTCTATAGGCAGATATTTTCATATCTCTTATTTAAGTTTCAAGGAGTAGAAGTGCAACAGGGCAAATATATGCTTAAATTTTTATGCAAAGACTCCAAATACTTCTCCAACGTGGCTGCATCATTTACTCTCATTAGCAATGTAAGAGATTTCTTTTTTTTAAATATTTTATTCATTTATTCATGAGACACACACACACACACACACAGGCAGAGGGAGAAGCAGGCTCCATGCAGAGAGTCCAATGCGGGATGCAATCCTAGGACTCCAGGATCACTCCCTGGGCTGAAGGCAGGCGCTAAACTGTTGAGCCGCCCAGGGATTCCTAATGTAAGAGATTTCTAGTTAATCTGCATCCTTGCCTATATTTGGTATTTTAGTTTTTAAGATTTTATCTGTTCTAAAGTATGTATTATAGTATCCCACTGTGGTTTTAATTTGCATATCCTTGAACACTGACAATATTGAGCAGCTTTTCATGTATTCACTAGTCAACACATATTTTCTTTCATGAATTATGTCTGTCCAAGTTTTGTCCATTTTCAATTGTATCATCAATTTATTATTAATTTCTAAAACTTCATATAAAATATATATATCTCCTTTATCAGATATGCACTTTACAAATATTTTCTCCAAGTCTGTGGATTCCCTTTTCATTTTCTTAACATCTTTTGAGGAGGGGGGCCTGGGTAGCTCAGCGGTTGAGCATCACCCTTCGGCTCAGGGCATAATTCCGGAGTCCTGGGATCAAGTCCCATATTGGGCTCCCTGCATGGAGACTGCTTCTCCCTCTGCCTGTGTCTCTGCCTCTCTCTGTGTGTCTCATGAATAAATAAATAAAATATTTTTTTTAAATTTCAATTTTGATGTGTATGATTTAGTTTTTTTTTAAACTGTTAGTGCTCTGTGTTTCAAGAAATCTTTTAATTTTAGCATTTACATTTAGTTCTGTAATCCATGTCAAGTTAAATTTTTGTTTATGGTGGTATGGATCATGGTTCACTTTTTCTTCTACAGAGATATTCAGTTAGATCAGCAACACCTCTTGAAAACACTTCTCTTTGCATTCAAGTAAAAAAAATATTATTTTTCAATTTACTTTGTGGGGTTTTATTTGATCCATAGTTATCTATAAGTTTACTGCCTAATTTCTAAATATGTATGGGTTTATTATATATCTATATTTAGTAGATTTTTAATTATTAATTTCTAATTTAATTCTGTATGATTTCAAATCTTTTAAATATACTGAAGCCAAAAATCTTTAAAAAAAAAAAAAAAAGAAAAGAAAAGGGCAGCCCTGGTGGCTCAGCGCTGCCTTCGGCCCAGGGTGTGATCCTGGAGACCCAGGATCGAGTCCCACGTCAGGCTCCCTGCATGGAGTCTGCTTCTCCCTCTGCCTGTGTCTCTGCCTCTGTCTCTCTCTCTGTATCTCTCATGAATAAATAGATAAAATCCTTAAAATATATATATACTGAAGCCATTTTTTATGGCCCAGCATATGTTTCCCTTGATGAAAATTCCATGTTCCTTTAAATGAATGTGTACTCTGCAAAATGTATTTTCCCTGAACTGTTCTATAAGAGTAGTTAGGTCACATTATCTTATACTGTTTGTTGTTTCTATCTTCTAATTCTTACACTTTTTAAACCTAATCTTCTCAGTAGAGAAAGGAAGTTAACATTTCCAACTATCATTGAAAATTTGCTTATTTTTTCTTTCTATTCTGCACATTTTACTTTGTGCACTTTGAAGCTCTGTTTAGATACACACATTTTAGAACTATTATATATTTTTGATGAATTAGTCCTTTTGTCATTATAAAACGTCCATCTTTATTTGTGGAAATATGCCTTATTTTGAAGTCTACTTTATTAAATTTTAAATTAATATGATGTATACATACATTAACATTATGATGTTTCTGTTTCTTCCTTACAAGATGCCATTTTTTCCTGACTATATTAGATATTAAAGTTAGGTGTTAAAATTAGTTAGTAAAACTTATGAACCTCACTTTTCAAAAATATTTTATGGCCTAATTCCTAATTATCCATAGGAGAAATGAAAATTCTAAATGTTATATTTAATACAAATAAGAACCTTTTAAGTTAAAGAGTCTAAGAAAAAAGGCCTCAAGATATCCATTAAACATTTAAGGATTTTGTGATTTTTAGAAATCCAAAATTCAGAAATTAAAAATTATACTTAGGAATGTTTTTCTTACTATGTCTTCTTGAGTTATCTGAAACTTTTCTCATAAGTCTTATAAATTCAGTGTTCTCCAGCTGTAGTAAAAGAATGCTAATGTCTCACACTGCTGTAAATTCAAATCTGTATTTCATGCATCTAATATAAAGTATCATAAAAATTTGAAAAATTATAAAGGAAAGCTATATTTCAGATGTTAAATTAAAATGAAAAAATCTGTAAGCTAAAATATACTATAGTTTCTTAAACTTAGACTCTACTTAAATGATACTTACTTTCCTACATGAAATAATTTTAAATAAAATGCCAGGATATTTTAATGGAATTTACTTAGAATAAACATTCTTAAAAATCACAACTACTGAAATAAAGAAAAACATTTGTTTCTTAAAGATATTCCATAGCATATAGTATAGGGCTCATACTCACTTAGTTCTCACAACACACCACGCCTCTTCTAAAACATAATAATTCACATGTAACTCCAACAATTTATCTCTCACTTCTTTTGCAGATTTTCGACTATATGTGGAATAAACTATTTTTGTCCGGGCCCTTTATGTTCAAAACACAAGTTAAAAACATTTTTTAATAAGTTATAATAGAATGGACTAAAGAAATTTTGCCGGCAAATTAAAATCTCAACACTCACTGGATGGAGCATTCATATATATGACCTCAGGCAGCATGAATTGCTTTGGGAATAGCATAGGTTATTTTGGATACATAAGTAGCTTTCACATTCCTACTTACATTTTGAATGTGAATTCAAACTTACTTTGTGGTTTGAATTTTGTATGTACTGCTTGTTAGTGTTTACTGGAACAGACAAACTGGTTCAGAGTCCAGACATGGGTAGCAGGATAATAGTTTAGAATATAGCTTTGCTTTTCACAATGCATAAAATAATCTGCTCATGGAACTCATTCAGATAGAAGTGAAGAGAGGAAAAAAACAGACTTCACTAGATAATTTCACCTACTGAAATTATCCAAAAAGCATATGAATTGAAGTTGAAATGTAGCAAGTCATACATTCAGATAGAGGGCATCAAGCGTAGTAGTTACGAAGCCTGATAAACAAGATTATTCACCAAAATATGATTTGGTCCTCAATAGAGGAGTTTTTATGAAATCCTGAACAATTACCATCTATGTACTGGACATTCCTTAAAATTTCAAGCATAGGGGATGTGCAATGTCCACAACCAGACATAAAACTTTAAATAATTTAAAATTTTATCTCTAAAAATAGGCCAAAGTAGCATTAGCAGGAAAACATTACCCTGGCAATTACTAAAATTATTAAAATAACTTTTAAAGTCAATTATTTAAGGAAAACAAAACTTTCACACCTCAATGACTCATAACTACCTAGCAAAAAAACCCTAAATTTTCACAAAATCATGTAACATATAAATTTCATGAACTTTTTATATCTGTTTAAAAAGGCTAGTTATAGGCCACCAGGAAGACGGAGAATGGTTTCTTAAATCATGCAGAGGCTTCTGGGGTTCAGAACACAGGCTGGCAAACTATGGCCATGGATCAGATTCCATCTCCTTTTACTAATACTGAGCAGTTCTACTGGAGCATATCAACACACATACAGGTTAATCATAAATATGTGACATTTTCACTTTGAGAAAAAATTAGCTTTTTTTTCATTTTTTGGAGGTTTATTAAGTTTTCTTTAGAGTGAACAGGTACATATCATAATTTCTGGATAGTTATTATACATTTTTAAACTTCCAGCATGAATATGAAGATGAGAGCATGTGTGTGTGTATGTGTAAAATTTTCCCTGTTCCTAAGAACCAATGTCAGTTGTAAGCATGTTTGGTTGAAACAATGAGTTGCCAACCTCAAGTCTGCATCCTCGTAATGTGGGTGATTCACAATGGGGTGAAGGGTAGACAGCTTGACGCTGGCCATCGTAGGCATGGCACCTGCAAAAACAGCATCTGAAAAACAAGAATATATTCCTTAATGACATATTTTAAAGAAAACCAAAGGTTACTACTTATCTATAATATTTGAACTAGAATTAAGAAAGATGAAATACATTTAACTAATAACCATTGGCATTATTCTTTTTCTTTGGTCAATATTGTCTATTACAATAACAGCCAGCTTTTCTATCTCTGTGCCAGGAACTGTGCTAAATAAGTTTACTAGGACTAGGCAATTTAATTTACACAACTTTATGAAGTAGGTTCTACATTATTCTGTAAAATAAAGAAACTAAGAGGCAACAAAGGTAAATAACTTGCCCAAGACTACCCACCCATGTGCACCAGAGCCCACTCTCAGCCACTTCACTACAACTTCTTGCTACATTCAAACTCAGTATAAGAGGCAATACTACAAAAACATGCAGGGCCAGAAAGAACTGTAAAACTTTCTATCTTGTTCCCATAATTTAAATGTCAAGAACTGAGAGACTGTTACAAGGGGTAGTAGGTCTCATGCTACATCTTTTAAAATGAAATTGTGAACTTGTGAACTATAGTTCCTTGGAAGACAAAGACCAAATGCTCACTTACCTCCTGGCACTTCTGTATAATAAATTATTATATAATTTTGAAAGGTTATTATCATTTTTAATCAGCATAATAAAATCATTAATAGGAATAAGGCATGTGATTCAGATCTACTGTGAATAACTGAATGTTTGCTTACAATGTAAGTAAGTATCCTAAACATAACTTTGGGTGGAATAATCTCTACGTATGACTTAAATTTGAAGATATATAAGTCGATCAGTGTAGAGGTATATATTTATTATTATAAGATTGAATAATTAATGATGGAAAGCTCTTAAGCTAGAGCAGTGGTTCTCAAGCAGACATGATTTTGTTTCCCAGGGATATATGTGGTCAATTTCTGGAGACATTTTTGGCTGGCACACTGTGGGGGAGAGAGGTGCTGTTGGCAACTTGTGGGTAGAGGGAGGGGATGCTGCTAGATATTCTGCAGTGCACGGGCCAGGCCCTAATGTCAATAGTGCCAAGGCTGAGAAAATGTGGGCTGGAGGGACCCAAAGCCCAGCACCACAGTTATCAGGAAAAAACTAGGTGATAGAAATACCCCGCACAGTCTTCACTCTTGGTGACGAGATAAATATGAACAAGATGGGGAAAGAATATTCTATTTTCTTATATGTTTGCTGAAGTTTCCACATATACTCTACTAAATGTATTAGATAAAAGTACCCCTTCTGACTTGACAGAGCTTCACTAATACCTGACTTGGTAAGCAGACCGTGGGCTGGATTGCAGTTCCCACTTGTCCTCTCCATACAGCAACTGTAAGCAGTACACGAACTATACAGCCTTGCAAGGACCTGAGCGCAAGCATTAGTCTCACCCAGACTACAGAACTTCATGCTGCTTTTAGTTTTTAAAAATTTTTTTAAAAGATTTTATTTATTTATTGGACAGAGAGAGAGAGCAAGAGCGCACAAGCAGGGGGAGTGGCAGAGAGAGGGAGAGAGAAAGAGAGAGAGCAGCAGCTCATCTCAGGACCCTAGGATCCCGACCTGAGCCAAACGCAGCTGCTTAACCAACCGAGCTACCCAGGCGCCCCCAACAGGCTGCTTTTAATAAACATGTGGTAACCTTGAGATAACTCATAATTGAAGAATGAAAAGATATATAAGAAGATCAAAGAAGAGGTGGCTAAAACTGGGGTAGGAGTTTGTGGGAGTTATCTTAGGATAAATTGTCAAATGTAGGCCCTCTCTGCTAGGAACCTAAGATAAACACTGGAACAAAGTCAGACACAGGAGATTTAAAAGTAGGTACCTCATAAAGCTTGGGAAAAATAACTACCTGGGAGGGGGTAAGGGAGAGTAAAGGGACATCTTGCACCTCATACTCCTCTAGGGAAAAAATTCACTAGAGGATTAATTTTGAAATCCTGATGAAACTGGTCTGGCAGCTGTGAGTGATGGTCCTGTCACCTCTGAAAACCCAGCATCTGAGCTGAAGCTTATGAAAGCTTGCTTTAACAAGGCTAATTAATAAAACAGAGACCATCAGATATGCGGTAAGAGGAAGTGGCCCCAAGGGGTCACGGGATAAATGTAAATGCACCACAGTGAAGAACTAGTGCCACCAAAAATTACTAAATTTCAAAAATGGTCTTGGACAAGATCACAGATTGCTTGTAAAGAATACTGTAGAATATATTTATTCTCTCGAAGGTTTTTCAAAATGAAATAAATATCTCTGCTTGAGTTAATTTTGGATAAAGATAGGAAGATAAAAATGGGATTTGGGGGTATTTACAGGTAGGATTTATACTCATCTCTTTGAAATGAGTTAGTGAAGAAAACAGAATATCTGAGATTTTAACTTTTCTGTGTGCAAATGGTTTTGCAGATTTGGGTGAGGTAGGCAGCACTGACTGAAGTGATGGAAGGGGTGTTGTTGACCTCCCCACAGTCAAAAGTACCTGCTCCTACAGTCTGTTCACAAGGCATGAAATTTTGCCACTGAAGATGTGTTTGTCATTGTTAGGGTTAACATACAACCATGGTCTCAGACTTATAGCACATAACTATGAATAATCATTAATTCCTTATGTTAATTAAAATTCTTGACAGTTATCTAGGAGGCATTTTTAAAAAGGCACAAAATTTTTTTGAAAAGGTTTGACTTGGTGGACACTGCCATTAGCATGCTCAAAATCTGTGAGTGTATAAGTGACAGTGTGTATGTGTATTTTTACATGTGTATATGTAACTACAAGATAATACGATAATAAGATAATAAAATAATAATACAAGATAATAAGATAATAATAAGAGCTACATACCTGGTCTGGTATTGTATTTGATCCATTGTATCAGTTCTTCCTGAGGCAAATTATTAAATTCTCCTATTATGCTCCATTGATTATGGAGGTTTGTACAACCTTGTATTGACATTACTGCTAGAATGCCAAAGATAACATTCTCAAAGCGAACTCTGCAAAAAAGCCAGCCAAAGAGCTGAAATGAAAGAAACCATTTGTTTTTAATTCTTATATGAAGAGTGCTATAGGGTCAATAATAAACTCTCACCTTGCTACTTGAACCAAGATGGATTATCATTTGATACTACCAATGCACTAGTAATATACCAAACTATGGTCATCTATTGTTTAAAAATGGTACATATTTTGGAATTACAGGGTCCAGTAAAAATGGAACCTTTCTTTCTCCTCAAAAGAATGAGGAAACACCCTTCATTCTTCTAGTACTGATTTACTACCAAGGATTAAGATTAGTAAATCACAAAATTTTGAAACACCCTAGAACTGATTCCTGTAATATCTGGTCTTTGCGGACATTTAAAATAACTATGAAACCTCACTAGCAATAACACATATAATCTTCTCAGAAAAAAAGCATTATGATATTCTAACACAGGACTCTTATCACGAAAACTAAGTAAGATGTTTCTAGAAGTACACTGATCCCAAAATTCTAGCTTCTTTGTCTAGCTCTTTTGTATATAATAGTAAGAGAACCCCAGAACTGACAACTTGCCCTGGTTCTCTGAGCCAAACAGGATAATACTAGAGCAATTATTCTGCATCTACTCCAGTATTAAAGAAGAACATTTCATGATCATTTTAATGGGCCATGAAACTCTCGCACAGACACAGACTTGAACTCCAAACACCTGTGCTTGTGGCTAAACTACTAACCCAGGGGAAAGTGTGCCTCCTCACTTGTCACTTATCGGTTAAAATCTAAGGATAATTTTCAAAGCTACTTGAAATTGCTTTTCTTATTCATAGTTAATCATGAAATAACCTTTTAAATCATTTAAACCAAGTGTTTTGGTTTGCATTACTCAGCAAAGCCATGGTAACTACGGTGCTGTTGCTATAGTTACCACAGTGTAGTGACACAAGAATGAATACCTTACCCGTCGAGAACATATCAAGGAAGCCATAACACACATGTGGGGTGTTAAAAACAACTTCAGCCTCATAATTAAAATGGCAAGAACAGTGAATGCTAACAGTTGCAATGTGTGAAAAATCAGCTGTAGAAATGAAACAAAATGATATATTCACTTCATATACTTTTAAATTAATAAATATAAAATACATTAAAAGTATTCTCATTTATCAGGACAAGGATCTTTTAATTTAGTAATTTTAATATTTATTCATTCATTCAACAAAGATTTAGCAAATGCCTGCTATATGCCACGTACTGTTCTGGGGGCTTTGGATACAACAGTGAACAAAATGACAGTGAGCAATTTCTGCCCTTATGAGGCTTATATTTTAAAATATTTAGTAAGAAAAAAAATATTTAGTAAGGAAAGACAAAGAGTCATGGCAAGTAAATGAATCCATTGCATAGTTTTTAGAAAGTGGTAACTGCAGTGAAGAAAGTGAAGGGAGAATGGAGACTGGGGGTGCAGGATGTGGTGTGAGGCCACAGGTGGGAGCAGTTACAAATGCGAGTAGCACAATCAGGGAGGGCCTCAATGAAGAGGTGGTATGTGAACAAGACCCACAAAAGGTGAGGCAGGGAGCCCCAAAGACTCACAAAAATGGAATGCTTCACAAATCTGTATGTCAGTCAGTCAGCAACAAAATCACGGCAATACATAATCTAGATTATTTTTAAAGTAGTGGAATTATATATATAAATATCTGTACTGATTAGCAGGACACCTCATTTTTATTCAGATGGGATTCCACTGAGCAAAGGTTTCAGATAAAACTTTTCTAACAGATCTATTCAGAAAATATCAACCAATTCTGCACTAGAAAAATAGGCAAAGAATTAATGCAACCAAAAGTTATGTTCTAACTCGTTAATACTCAAACAAAAAGGTAAGAGATTTTCATCTATAAAATGGACAAAAATGAATACTGAGTGTTAGAGAAGATGCCTTGAAACACACACTGAAATATTTGGAAGATGTCTATAATTTAGCAATATTTATCAAGATGATACAAAAGAGCCAACCCTTTTGGTGTAAATTTCTATTCTAATTTAAGGGAATGATCAAGACCAAAAAAATGCTTGTACAAAGATGATCACCAAATTGAATTTTTAGCAGCCAAAATAGGAGCAACCTATGTGACCAATATAGAGGAATAAGTAAATTACCACATTTCCCACATGTGTATAGCCACGTATTAGCAGATTATTTAATGGCATGGAAAGTTTTCAATGTGTATAATTATGTACATACAAAATACTAAGTTTGTGAAAACCTACGTGCACGGGCACAAGGGGTGGGGAAGGCTACAAAAACATAACAAAAAAGTCAATAGAAGTTATTTCTGAAAAAAAAAATGAAGTTATTTCTGAATGGTGATTTTTCTGAATTTTCTAACATTTTTAAATGTGTTATTTTAGAATTGGAAGTATATAATTTCTATTTAAAACAGAATGCAAAGCTGATTTTTTTCCTTTTTAAGTAAAGATGTTTAAAAATGGAATTTGTTAATGTTTTCATAATTCTTGAACCCAAAATTAGAATGTGAAAGATTTCAAAGTTAACCCTTCATTTTTCTTTGGTCAAACTCCTCTTTGGACAAAATTGGGGAGATGTTGCGGAGGGAACAAAAGGTATCAACATATCAATATACTTCACACCAAAATAGGTCTTTTTGTTTAGGACCATTAAATCACAGATTGGTGGATTAAGCCAAGTTCTTTAATCATCTATCCAAAATGGAGATCTTTTCTGTAAATCTATGAACTAGCTATTCACTAATTCCTGAAAAGGAATATGTCATAGGAGTGCCTATTATAATTATGGATAGCTGTAAATGTTAGAAATTCTTTTCTAAAATTGAACAGTATCTCCCCATAATTTGCACACCTGTGCAACTGCACAAAATCAGTCTAAACCCCTTTGCACATGACAGTTCTCTGTTATCCAAATACTGTAATCATGACTTTGCACTAACCCCACTTTCACCCTTAGAAGCTTTCTATTTTTAAGTTAAATATTCAGAAACTTGTGTTATTAGTTCTGTGTTGTCATAACTCTGGTTGCCTTGCTCTGGACATGGTACAGATTGCCCATGTCTTGTTAAAATGTGGCATCTAGAAACAGATTTCCATAGATGTGCTCTAATTAATGCAAGTACACATCTGACTTTTCCCAGGATGCCTTCGTTTGGTTATTTTGAGCCACAGGATGAGACTGTCATTGTCTCTCCTAAGTCCCATCACTTGTACTCTATTTTTTTTCCCCATCGCTTCTACTTTAGCACCAACTTCCCATATAAGCAGAATTGAATCCAAAGTAATAATTCTCCTTGACTTTCCTCTATCATCTAAAGGCTGAAGGGAGTTTGCATATGGAGACCTGAAAGATCCCCACCATTTCCTTATCTTCTCTGCATAATGTTTTTTGTAGGTGAATGACATAGAATGACCATTCCAAATGGCACCTCTTATGTTTGTTTTCTATTGCTATCCACACACTCTAACCCCTCTTCTACTCACAGGCCACTGACTTTCCATAGAGCTCTCTTGCAATAGCTACTTTATCTCCTATTCTATCAAATTGTTTTCTTCTTAACTACCAAGTAGAAGACAGAAGGCTATAGTCAAAAAGCACAGTCCAAAATTCTGTACTTTATGTACACTCCTGTCAATTTGTTAGTACCTCTTTCCACATAAAAATTACTAGGAAAATCCTCACAACATCTTTTAGAGGCTGGAAGCAAGGAAAGAAAAGCAGCTCAGGGAACTGTTCACTATCCGTCCTTGGAACAAGTGAGCCCAGTTGGGTAAAGTGTGAGTAGCAGCTCCCAAGCATAAAGAAAACAAAGACTAGGTATAGAAGGCGAGTCCAAATGGCAGATTGTCCCTATCAACACTACCTGCCACAACAGGTGTGAAGACATCTTGAGAACATGGTAGAGATGCCCTTCACTGGCACAGTTAACAGAAGCCAGAATATTAGCTGGAGGCTCTGAGGTCTCGGTCCAGAAGGCATATATACTTAAAAGTGGGCATTTACACAGTGCTTAACTTACACTAGGCATCATTGTATCTTACATATACCCCACTCAATCCCATAGCCACCATTTAAGGTAAGTACTGTTATTACTGTTGTTTTGGTTGTTCCCAAAAAGATATAAAGCAACTTGGCTACGATCACACAGCCAGTTAGTGGGGAATATGAGGCCAGCCAGCTTCTGGGTCTGTGTCTTTAACCCCTACACTATGCTTCCTCCTCAGACAATCAACTATTCAATCACATGGTTCTATTAGTCTGTGAACACGGAAGTGTCCCCAACATATTTCACTCAATCCATTTTTCAAAAGAAGTAATTCTTCCCTCAAATTCTGATTACCGGGGATCCCTGGGTGGCGCAACAGTTTGGCGCCTGCCTTTGGCCCAGGGCGCGATCCTGGAGACCCGGGATCGAATCCCACGTCAGGCTCCTGGTGCATGGAGCCTGCTTCTCCCTCTGCCTATGTCTCTGCCTCTCTCTCTCTCTCTCTCTCTCTCTCTCTCTGTGACTATCATAAATAAATAAAAATTAAAAAAAATAATAATAACAAGCATTGTTTAAAAAAAAAAAAAAAGGAAGTTTACATTTCCATTTCCAGGCCTAGTCCTTACAAACCTCCAGCATGATCATCCCTGTTCTTTCTCCTTTGCTGCCTTCATGTAGACAAACACATCAACCCTCCAGGGCACAGCCTTCCCTGTTCTTTCTCCTTTGCTGATGTGATGCAGACAAGCACTTCGACCAAAGCAGCTACACACTGAAGACGTCAGAGCTATAAATGCAAGGCTCTGGGTTCCTCAATCACTGCTTGTTGGGAGGGCCACCGCTAGCTAGGAACTCCTGATTTTAACTTTATGTGAGCAAAGAATCAAACTTTACTGAGTTAAATTACTGAAATATTAGTGTTTGTCTCTGTTATCAGCTCATCTAACTAACATAATTTTCTTATTTGCAAAATGGGAATAATATTACGAGAATTAAAACAGCACAGTACATGGCACATAGTAACTATTACAAAATATTCATTATCATTACAGGCTGTTTTTATCAAGTCCAGATTCAGTTGCCCTCTCTTGTAAATTTGGCCTTTCCCTTAAGACTCAAAGCGCTATTACTTAGGAAATCATATTTCCAGCGCCTGCTGAGCTTTCTCTTCATATGCCACAAAATCATTTAGCACCATATAAAATGTCTTGTTTCGCGTCTCTGTTGAAACATTATGCATACCTGAGGGCAGAAACACTGCTTTGCCATCTTCTGTATCCTGTAACAATCTAAGGTTGTAACTGATTGACCATCAAGTCTGGCTGTGGCACAAGGCTACCAGTCCCAGGGCCATGGGTGTCTGCCCTGATGGGCTGTAGCTGATGGGCTCAGTGGGCTGGGAATTAATGCTACTATTGTTGAATGAATAAAAGAATGAATGAATAAATGAAGGTAATTTAATTATGCTCTGTGGTTAGAGATGAGCCTTCAATGGTTTTCAAATCCTTACTACTGTTCAAAAAAGCAGATGAAAACATGGGAAGGACCAGCATTTATTAGCAATGCTGAAACACTGAAGCACTGCTGACAGTGCAGCAGCAAGGCAATACTTTTGTGAATTATCCTTGAACTAGAATTTAATACACAAGTATAACAGAGATTAAAATGAAAGCTTTACCTCACCATGTTCAAGGAGCTGTTTTCTGGAATAAAAAACATTCTCTATTTACTGAATGCCCATTATGATTACATAAATACAAATTTCATTTATTTGTCCATAGGTTTAAAGAATTTGATTCTCTCTAAACTACTCAGTAACATAAAAAATATTAGATAATATCACTAAAAATCATAGCAATTTGAAAGGCATGATTTATAGTCATCCTATTTAAGGTCTATACTTATTAAGGTGTAGATAGATAGATAGATAGATAGATATAGATACATAGATATAGATACATAGATATATAGATATCTTAAAGATAAAATAGCTTTTACCAATTTCTAGAGATTGTACCTCTAGAAGGCTTTAAAGAAAAAGAATTTCTATTAAATATTCAACCATATACAGTATATACACTGCTTTAGATAAGTACTGCTGGACTTTTGAGTTGCTTTCATTTTTTACAACTATAAGTACCATGACTATCCTTGTACATAAAACTCTGAGCATCCTTCAGTGTTTCTTTAGTGTTTCTAGATAAATTTCTAGAGGAAAAGTTACTGGATAAAACCTATAAATATTTTTAGTTCTACAAAAGTTTATGTCTAAAAATCCTACTGAGCTCTAGGCGCAGTGCAGTAAACACAGCACAAATAGTGCAGATGTTGTTCTTTTCCTCTTAGACTGCATGTTAGATATACAAGAGGTACGGACTGCCTATTTCATTATTCCATCAAGAAGATTGAAGACTTCAGTTTTATATACAGAGCCCTTCTTCTAATGGATTTTGGAGTTGGAGAGAAAAGTAACACAGTTCAAGTAAGATACTAAGAAGTAAGGAAATTCGAGGGCACATACAGATCCAGAGTATTTTTTTTAAAGGTGGTGAGGGGAAGGCCTGTCAGGAAAGCAGAGAGATCACCAAATTACTCTGCCTCCATTGCAGCTTGGCCCTGATTTGTGCAGTGGAGGAAGGAAGGGGGACGGAGGGCTTCCCACCTGTCCTAAAATCTGCTGGTCACAACAGAATCCTACAGTGAGCTGCTGTGTGCAAAGGAGGACAGGCTCTGACAATAATTACTGATGCAAACAAATCTAGTAGCTAATTTAAAATGTGACTATACAACCAAATCTGCAAACATAAAACTGAAATAGATAAACTGATAAAGAGCAATAATAGATGGTCAAAAAAGAGAGGCTAAAGCAAAAGATTAAGAGAACCAATAATTCTCTGAGGTAAAGGAAGATGTGAATGTTCAGATTAAAATGTCCCATGAATTAATAAATATATAAAATACACACACTCATGCATACATATATACATGAATATCTCAAAACTCCATAAATTTCCAGAGAGCAAAACTTGATATAAAATTTCTCATCTATAATGCTCAATGCAAGAAAACAGTAATTATCTAAAAAATGCTGAAAAAAATCTCAGAAATATCTATTAACCAAACTAACAACTTAATGTGAGGGCAAAGTAAAGGTACTTTTCAAATGAGAAAGCATTCAGAAACCCTTGGGAAGAAGACACTGTGGCACTACTCCCCAGCAGGAGCTGCTGTTGCACCACTCTGGAACCAGGGCTGCCAGGCCCCTGACAACCCCATGCATAAGCCCTGTGCATGTCACATAAGGGATGTGGCTGCTCTATGTATACCAGCATTTCAGACCTCGGTGAACGCTCCAAAAACACCAATGCCTTAGGTGTGAAACCAGTGCTGCTGCAGGCTAACCAGACCCAAACCCACTGTTGCTTTATGAATACCTGCACTCCAGTCTCCAGTTTGGTGGCCACGTGATGCACACCCACATCCTACAAACTGTCACCACTGCGGGCTAGACAGTGCCTCACTCTGAAGCCACTGCTGCTCCATAAGTGTCTGGGCTGCAGTCCCTGAATCTGTGGCTGCTCCATGTATTCTCATTTCTCAGGAACCAGATCCACTGCTATTGTGTGCTAGCCAGAGCTGCTGGACACCAGAGCTGCCACTGCTCTGCAAGCACATGAGTTCCAATCCCCATAGCTGTTCCACGGGTACCCATGTATCAAACACAAGGGTCACCACCATCACCACAAGGGCATCCACAAGATGAACCCAATGCCAAGGAGGATCCCCTTGACCATGACATGAATCAAGTGATCCTTGATGAATCTGGGAACTTGAAGACTGATAATTTGAAATTATCCAGTGAGAAAAGGAAAAAAGAATGAAAACAAGTGAAGAAAGCTTATGTGAATTATGGAACACCATCAGGAAAAATAATATTTATATCATGGCAGTCGAAGGAGGAGAAGAGAGGGGAAAAGGGCAGAAATCTTCTTTAAAGATCAGCTGAAAACTTGCCAAATCTTGAGACAGATATGAGTATCCAAGTACATGAGGCTCATAGATCCCAATACAAATTTAATCCCCCCAAATTCACTGGACACATTGTAATGGAAGTGTCAAAACCAAAGACAAAGAATGAACTGCCAAAATAGCAAATTATCTCATATAAGTGAGCCCCCATAAGGCTATTAGAAGATTTATCAGCAGAAACCTTGCAGGTCAAGAGAGGATGGGATGGGGGCACCTGGGTAGGCTCAGTGGTTGAGCATCTGCCTTTGGCTCAGGGTCTGATCCTGGGGACCCAGGATCAAGTCCCACATTGGACTCCCTGTGGGGAGCCTGCTTCTCCCTCTGCCTGTGTCTCTGCCTCTCTCTCTGTGTCTCTCATGAATAAATAAAAATCTTAAAAAAAATAGAGGATGGGATGATATATTCAAAATGCTCAAATTTTAAAAATCTGCCAATTAAGAATACTTCGCCCAGCAAAGCTGTCCTTCAAATGAAGTAAAAGATAACTTTCTCAAACAAAACCTGAGGGAATTCATTACCACTAGACCTGCCTTACAAGAAATGCTAAAGGGAGTTAGTTATGCTAAAATGAAAGGATGCTAATCAGTAACCTAAATACATACGAAAGTATAAAATTCACCATAAAGTTACCTATACAGTCAAATTAGGAATACTCTGTCATAAGAGTGGTATGTAAATCACTGAACTATAACAAAAAGGTAAAAAAACAACCCAAAAGTATTTAAAAATAAGTGTAGCCACAATAATTTTTTAATGGATAGCAATATAAAAGATCTAAACTGTGACATCAAAAGCATAGCAAGGGAAGGAGAAAGTGAAAAGGCAGCATTTTCATATGTGTTTGAAGTTAAGTTTTCATCCACTTAAAATAGATTGCTGTAACTATAAGATGTATTACGCAAGCCTAACAGAACCACAAAGCAAAAAACTACAGTAAATACACAAAAGATTAAGAGAAAGGAAACAAAGCATATCACTATAGGAAAGGAAGACAGCATGAAAGGAAGGAAGGAACTATGAAACAGCAAACAACTAGGTGGCAAAACAAGTCCTTATCTATCAATAAATATCTGAAATATAAATGGATTTAATTCTCCAACCAAAAGACAGAGAATGACTAAATGAATAAAAAAAACAAGACAATTATATGCTGCCTACAAGAAACTCATTTTAGCTTTAAGGACACATTAAAGTAAAAGTGAAGGGCTGTAAAAAGATATTCCATTCAAATGGAAGCAAAAAGAAAGCAGGGGTAGCTCTATATATCACATATATCACATATATCACATATGTCATATATATTTACA
The DNA here is from genome assembly GCF_011100685.1 of Canis lupus familiaris. NCBI lineage: Eukaryota > Metazoa > Chordata > Mammalia > Carnivora > Canidae > Canis > Canis lupus. The sequence continues at coordinate 46,907,193 of NC_049235.1, forward strand.
TACATACATATCACACACACACACACACACACACACACCAATATATGATATAGATTTAAATCTAGATCTCTATATTTTGGGTGAAACAGACTAAGTTGAACACTGTAGGGATCTCTGGTGGCTCAGTGGTTTAGCACCTGCCTTTGGCCCAGGGTGTGATCCTAGCTAGGGTCCCGGGATCAAGTCCTACATCAGGCTCCCTACATGGAGCCTGTGTCTCTGTCTCTGTGTCTCTCATGAATAAATAAAATCTTTAAAACAAAAAGAAAGAAAACTGTAAAAGGAGACAATGAAGGTCATTATATATTGATAAAGGGGTCAGTTCATCAACAGGATAGAACAACCGTAAATCCATATGTACCCAACATTGAAACACCAAAATAAATTAAGCAAATATTAATAGATCAGAGAGGAGAAATAGAAAGCAATACGAAATAGTAGGGGACTTCAATGCCCAATTCCAACAATGGATGGATCATCAAGATAGAAAATCAGTAAGATAATATTGGACTTGAACTACACTTTAGACCAAATGGACCTAACAAATATATTTACAGAGCTTCTATCCAACAGTAGGAGAATACACAGTCTCCTCAAATGTATACAGAACATTTTTTAGGATAGATCCTATGTTAGGTCACAAAACAATTCAACAAATTTAAGAAGACTGAAATCATTATCAAGTATCTTTTTTGACCACAATAGCATGACATTAAATTATGTTTTTTTAAGATTTTATTTATTTATTCATGAGAGAGATATAGAGAGGCAGAGGGAGGAGAAGCAGGTTCCATGCAGGGATTCGAAGACAGCCAAAGGCAGACGCTTAATCGCTGAGCCACCCAGGCATCCCTAGTATGACATTAGAAATTGATAATAGTAGGAAGGAGAAAATTCACAAATACATGGAAGTAAGACAACCAAATCTTGAATAATTGATGGGCCAAAGAAAAAATCAAAAGGAAATAAAAATATCTTGAAACAAATGAACATAAAAACACAACATACCAAAACTTACGGGATGCAGCAAAGGCAGTTCTAAGCGGAAGTTTATATGATAAATGCCTACATTAAGAAAAATAAACAACTATACACTTAAGGAACTGGAAGAACAAACTAAGCCCAATATTAGCAAAAGGATAGAAAGAACAAGGGTCCCTGGGTGGCGCAGCGGTTTGGCGCCTGCCTTTGGCCCAGGGCACGATCCTGGAGACCCGGGATCGAATCCCACATCGGGCTCCCAGTGCATGGAGCCTGCTTCTCCCTCTGCCTATGTCTCTGCCTCTCTCTCTCTCTCTCTGTGTGTGACTATCATGAATAAATAAAAAAAATTAAAAAAAAAGATAGAAAGAACAAGGATCATAAGAAAAATGAATAAAATAGAGACAAAAAAACAATAGAAAACATCAATGAAACTAAGAGCTGGTGTTTTGAAAAGATAAGCAAAATTGAAAACCTTTAGTTAGACTAAGAAAAAAAGATTTAAATAAATAAAATCATAAATGAAAGAGGGAACATTAAAACTGATACCACAAAAATACAAAGGGTCATAAGATACTACTATGAATAATTATACATCAACAAATTGGATACCCCAAAGAAAGGACATATTCCTGGACACACAACCTTTCCAGACTGAATCACAAAGAAATACAAAATCTGAATAGGGGACACCTGGGTTGAGTGTACACCTTTGGCTCAGGGCTTGATCCCAGTCCTGGGATCAAGTCCCACATCGGGCTCCCTGTGAGGAGCCTGCTTCTCCCTCTGTCTGTGTCTCTGCCTCTCTCTGTCTCTCATGAATAAATAAAATCTTTTAAAAAATCTGAATAGGCTTAAAACTAGTAAAGAAAGGCACCTAGGTGGCTCATTCATTTAAGCATCCAACTCTTGATTTTGGCTCAGGTCATGATCTCACGTGCATGGAATTGAGCCCATCAGGCTTCATGCTCAGCACAAAGTCTGCTTGTCATTCTACTCTGTTACTCTGTTCCCCTCCTTCAGCCCCCCCCCACTCACTCTGTCCCTCAAAAATAAATAAAATCTTATTTAAAAAACCTCACAAGACCTAGTAAGGGGATTGAATCAAAAATCTCTCAACAACAACAAAGAAAATGGAGGACGAGATAGCTTCACTAGAGAATTCTACCAAACATTTAAACAAGGATTAATGCTAATCCTTCTCAAATTCTTCCAACAGATTTAAGAGGAAAGAATGTTCAGGCTCATTTTACAAGGCTAGCATCACCCTCATACTGAAGCTAGACGAGGATGATAAAAGAAGATTATAGTCCAATATCCCTGATGAACATAGAGGCAAAAAGCATCAACATATACTAGAAACCAAATTCAGCATCAAATTAAAAGGATCATGCACCAAGAGCAGGTGGGATTTTTATCTGTGCAATGCTAGGATAAGTTAACATATACAAATCAATAAATGTGATATGCCACATTAAAAGAATGAAGGATAGGGATGCCTGGGTGGCTCAGTGGTTGAGCATCTGTCTTTGGCTCACGTCATGATCCTGGGGTCCTGGGATTGAGTCCTAAAATGGGCTCCCCTCAGGGAGCCTGCTTCTCCCTCTGCCTATGTTTCTGCCTCACTTATGAATAAATAAAATATTTAAAAAAAACGAATGAAGGATAAAAACCATAATGATCATCTCAGTATATACAGAAAAAACTTCTGACAAAATTAAAAACCCTCCATGATAAGAATTCTCAACAAATTAGTTACAAAGGGAAGGTACCTCAACATAACAAAAGCATATAATATGACAAGCCCACAGCTAAACTCATAGTGAATGTTGAAAAATCTCAGTTTTTCTTCAAGATCAGAACAAGACAAGGATGCCCACTCCTACTATTTCTCTCCAGCAATGTACTGGAAGTCCCAATCAAGGCAATTAGGCAAGAAAAAGAAATAGAAGAAACAAAGAGAGAAGTAAAATCATCTATGTTTGCAGATGACATGATCTTATATGCAGAAAACCCTAAAGATTCCACCAAAAAACTGTTAAAACTAATCAATAAATTCAGTAAAATTGTGGAATACGAAATCAACATTCAAAAATCAGTTGCATTTCTACACAATCACAATGAACTATCTGAACAGTTAATTTATAAAACAATCTCACTTATAATAGAATTAAAAACAAGAAAGCACTTAGGAATACATTTCACCACGGAGAAGATAGACCTCTAAACTGAAAGCTGTAAAATGCTGATGAAAGAAGCTGAAGACAACACACACACAAAAAAAATAGAAAGATATTCTATGCTCTAGGTTTGGAAGAATTAATGTTAAAATATCCATACCACCCAAAGCAATCTACAGATGCAATGCAATCCCTATCAAAATCCCAACGACAGGGCAGCCTGGGTGGCCCAGCAGTTTAGCGCAGCCTTCTGCCCAGGGCGTGATCCTGGAGACCGGGGATCGAGTCCCACATGGGTTCCCAGCATGTGTTCCCAGAGGGGTTCCCTCTGCCTGTGTCTCTGCCTCTCTCTCTCTCTCTCTCTGTCTCTCATGAGTGAATAAAATCTTAAAAAAAAAAATCCAATGACATTTTTCACAGATACAAAAAGAACAATCCTAAAATTCATACAGAACCACAAAAAAATCCTGAATTTACAAGATAATCTTGGTATACTTCCTCATTTTAAACTATATCACATGGGCAGCCCTGGTGGCCCAGCGGTTTAGCACCACCTTCAGCCCAGGGTGTGATCCTGGAGACCCGGGGTCGAGTCCCACGTCAGGCTCCCTGTGTGGAGCCTGCTTCTCCTCTGCAAGTGTCTCTGCTTCTCTCTCTCTCTGGGTCTGTCATGAATAAATAAATAAAATCTTTAAAAAATAAATAAACTATATCACAAAGCTATAGTAATCAAAACAGTATGGTACAGGAATAAAAGTGGAAACATGGACCAATGGAACAGAATAGGGAGGCTAACAATAAACCCATGCATATATGCTCGATTTATCTTTGATAGGGGCACCGACACACAATGGGGAAAGGATAATGCTTTCAATAAATCATGGTTGGGGAACTGGATATTCACAATAGCCAAGATATAGAAACAACATAAGTGTCTGTTGATGGACAAATGGATAAGCAATATGTATTATACTATTAGCAATGGAGTATTATTCAGTCATAAAAAAAGAAGGAAACCCTGCCATTTGTGACAACATGGATGAACCTGGAGGCATTATGCTATGTGAAATAGGCCAAAGAGAGACAAATACTTTATAGTATCACTTATATGTGGAATCTAAAAAAGAAAACAATGTCAGACTCAGAAACATAGTAGAATGGTGGTTGCTGGGGCTGTGTAGTGGGGGCTAACAGCGGTGATGTTCATCAAAGTGTACAAACTTTTCGTTAAAAGATGAAGTTCTGGGATCCCTGGGTGGCGCAGCGGTTTGGCGCCTGCCTTTGGCCCAGGGCGCGATCCTAGAGACCCGGGATCGAATCCCACATTGGGCTTCCGGTGCATGGAGCCTGCTTCTCCCTCTGCCTATGTCTCTGCCTCTCTCTCTTTCTCTCTCTGTGACTATCATAAATAAATAAAAATTTAAAAAAAAGATGAAGTTCTGAGAAACATGTAAAACATTGTGATTATAGTTAATAATACCATATTGAATACTTAAAGTTTGCTAAGAGTGTGAATCTTAAGTGTTCTAACACATACAAAAGTAACTGTGAGAGAATGGATGTGTTAAATGTGTTAACCTGATGGTGGTAATCATTTCATAATGCATATATACATCAAATTGTGTTGTATGCTTTAAATATATATTTACTTATTTGGCAAAAATTAAAATTATGAAAGAAAATATGTGGAAATATTTTAATGATTTTGATGTGGGTGTTTCTAAGCAACAAATTAACACAGAAAATGTACAGTTATGAATTTTAAAACTTTTATAAAGTAAAAACCATTAATAAACTATGACATCCTGGAAGAAATGTCACATACATGTGATAGACAAATGTTTACTGTCTACAATATAAAATATCCTACACATCAATTTTCAAATGGTCAAGAAAAATAAATATGCTACAAACATTTGGAAAATGTAAAACATCACTGGTGAAGACTGATAAAATGAGTTCCTTTTTAAAAAATCTGTCAGAAAATGTTATAAGTTTGATAATACTGGTATTCATGGAGATGCAAGGAAATGGACACTCTCATCATAAGTTCTCAGTTTTTATCAAATTATAAATATTCATACAGATGACCCAGCAGTCCCATTTCAAATATTCTAAATATTAAAATAGTCTGCAAAGAAGTATGTACAGAAATGTTCATTACTCTTAGCATTGGTTGTTATGACAAAAAGATAAATATAATCTTAACGCCCATTGATGTGGGCATGGTTAAATACTTGGTAGTCACTCATGATGATTAACAATAAAATGTAGAGACCTACTACAAAGTATTAGACACCCAAGATACACTGTAAAATAAAAATAAAAAGTTACATAATAATACTTTTTCTATTTTATAAAAATATTGTGGTTTTGGGTTTTCTAGAATGATACATACAAGACCATTTGCAATCAGCACCAATGAGGAGTAGATCTAAGGAGAGTAATACTCCCTGATTTCTTGAAATATTGAAATATTATTTCACTTGTAGGTATTATTATACGCATGTATTATTTTTGTAATTTAAAAAACTCCTCTGCCCATACACACGTGTGCACACATACACACAAGACTGTCACTTTCAGGAATGTAATCATCTCCTTATTCTGAGCTACATATCTTCCACCCTTTGGTTCCCTTAAGGCTGTCTTCTTCTTCACTGCATCCTCCCAACTATTTGAAGACAGCTGCCACATACTTCTCAATCTTCTATTATCCAATTAAATATCCCAGGTGCCTTCATGCATTTCTTATGTGAATACTTCTCAGCACTCTAAAAATGCTTTTTTTACAATGTTAAGGCATAATTCCCCTGAGCTCCATCTGACCCGAACAAAGTAGAGTGGGTCTATTAAGCTCCTTGATTTGGATTTCAACAAATAGGATTTAACCATTTCAACCATAAAGTTCTATTAAGCCCTTCTAACAACCATATGAAATTGTTTACTGAAAATATAAGCATCGGGCACAGGACTCCTTGAAACTCTCTGTACTATCATCACAATTATTCCACAAATCTGAAACTGTCCGAAAAAATAAATTTCATTAAATACATCAAACTTAATATGTCTACAAGTATAAAATGTAATTGATGATTTTCCTTATAAAGAAGTTTTCTTCACAATCTACTTCTCATGTCCTGTAGCAATGTATGATTCAAGTTACATTTTTTCTAACATATATTTATGCCAGTGAAGTTAGTCACCAAAAAATGTGATACAGTAAACGGTTTCAACAATAAATGCAGAAATGTTATTTTATGAATATGTAGAAAAATAATGATGTTTTCTTTGGAAGTTAAAAAAAAAGAACTGCCAAAACAGAACTTTAGCTTACTTCTGTTTATGGACTTTAAATTCAGTCATATATCAAAATCAAACTAAATTGATTTAAACTTTGAGTTAATTCAAATAGAAGTATCTCTAAAACAAGTCCAAACACATAAAAGAGATGTCTAAGAATAACATATTCAGTCTTTTTTTTAAAGAGAACATCTAAGATTGGTTTATGTCTCCTTAATCAAAATGTTGGTTTAATATACATTCATTTGATATTACAGTAGCTACTGATAACTGAATGTTGGATTTTAAATCAATTACACCATTTGATATTATAGTAGTTTATTAACTGAATATACTATGATTTAAAATAATTATGATATAATTACCTTTGATAAGTGTTTGCAGATAAGACACATAAAATATCACGGTAAGTCTGTGAATAGAGTAAATTAAGGTTTTCTAAGGAATTATGTGACATTTAAAACACTCTGATTCATTAACATAAGCACCCCCATGAGAAAGAAGTGTTTTTATTGTTAAAGTGAGTCTTCAGGAACACTTTATTTTGTTTTAAAGATTTTATTTATTTCTCAGGAACACTTTAATCCCATCTCTACCTCAGGTTAAGTATTTCCTTAAAGTTCTAAATTCCTCTTTTAAGAAAGAAAGAGAGAAAGAAAGAAAAGAAAAGAGAAAAAAGGAAGAAAGGAAGAAAAGAGTGTTGAGGTAAATTTTTAAATCTTTAAACTCTAAAGTTCTCTCTGGGAAACCAACTGGGGGTGGTGGAAGGGGAGGAGGGCGGGGGGGTGGGGGTGACTGGGTGACGGGCACTGAGGGGAGCACTTGACAGGATGAGCACTGGGTGTTATTCTGTATGTTGGCAAATTGAACACCAATAAAAAATAAATTTATTATTAAAAATAAATAAATAAATCATGAAAAAATAAAATAAACTCTAAAGTTCTAAGCTCTTAGATGTGAACAACTCCTTATTAGAGTTTAAGCTTATATTTTACTGGGAGGGATGTGGGCTGAAAGTGGGGAACTGGTTTACACAAAGGACGCAGCTTCTTCCATGTACTTTCAGAGACTATTTTATCTTAACTTTCCAAGAAAAGTAGGAATCTCTCTCTCCCCGCCCCAACTCACCCTCTTCCCCAACCCCCAACCCAATTCCCACCCCGCAGTTAGAGTCCTACTTCACTGAAACTTCTGATTATTATAAAATTAGCTGTGGCATATCTACTTCCCTGATCTACCTCGGCCGTTAATAACCCCTACAGAAGACCAAAGAACGCTTAGCACAATGTACAACAAGATGGTGAGGGAGGGAGAGAGGGAGGAGTGAAGGGGAATGTGGGGGCTTAACTGGGCCAAAGAGTTCTCAGCTGCAATCCTATGCAACTTAAACGGTGCAATAAAAAATTTATGGGGAATTTAGTCTTACACTGTGAATAATATGTGGTTTCTAACTTAGAGATAAATGATGAAAAAATACATAGTGAAATCTGAACTCTAATTTAAAATGAAATCTAAGTTTAGAATTTTTAACTTCTCGGGCTCCCTGGGTGGCTCAGCGATTGAGCATCTGCCTTGGGCTCAAGGCCTGATCCTGGAGTTCCGGGATCGAGTCCCACATCGGGCTCCCTGCTGGAGCCTGCTTCTCCCTCTGCCTGTGTCTCTGCCTCTCTCTCTCTGTGTCTCTCATGAATAAATAAATGATCTAAAAACAAAACAAAACAAAAACAAAACTGAAGTTTAAAACAATCTTTAAAAAAAAAAGAATTTTTAACTTATCAGATTTGTTCAAAAGCATTTCTTATGGATGAATCTTTCAAGTGACACAAATGAGGTTCTAGTCACCCAGGCAAGCGAAAAGCCTATTTAGGGGCTTAGTTAATAGAATATATGCACTTACAGGAGGTTTAAGATTCAGTAGTGTCACAGGAAAGTATCATATTATATTTGCTTTCCTTCTTTCTTCCAATAATTTCACAGAAGTGAAAAAGTAAATGAACATTAGAAGTATCTTTGAGGTAAAAAAATAAGCCACAATGGGACAAGAAAGAGGAAAGGTTTACATGGAGACAGAAGATTTAATGGCTTCAGGGGTGGGGACGCAGGTGTAACACATGCACGAGCATGCACAGATATGTCCGTTAATGCATATGGATGGTTTGACCTGTGGTGTGTTTGGGGGTTAGTACTATGTTTATGAGTTGTGGACCTTAATTTAAAAATATAGTAATAGTAGACCTAGCTATCATCTTCTCCCATATTAGCTCTCTCTCCACTGAATAGTTAATTCCTGCATTAGCCCCTCTAAGAGAGCCTTGCAGAATAGTTAATTCCTGCATTAGCCCCTCTAAGAGAGCCTTGCACCATTTGCCATGATGGAATAGAAACAGTCTAATGGAGAGCTAGGGAGAGAGCCAAGGGGACACTGTGTAGTTTACCCATTTCTTATTACTTCTGTCCTCTTTCCAAGTGGTCCCTAGGGAACTGGATCAAGGGAGAAACCACAGAGATATAGAGGCAGATGCCTTTCTTCACTCATAAATTATTCACATTTTACATGAAAACAGAGGAATGAGAAATGTGGGAGCTGGAACTAACTATACAGAGAAGATACGCAATTTGACTTTAAATACAGAAAACTAGTTTCAACAGGATCACTCCTGGTATAATAGAAAAATGTTATTGCTATCTACTTAAAGGTATGACATAAATACATACTGACTTAAGACAACTTGTAAACAATATCAAGATGGTACATAAATGCTAAAAACTAAGACCTGGCATTTTTAGCCAGACTTTCAGATAAACCACTCCAGATCAAGAAAATCTACCAGAGCTATTTTAGAACATTATTCCTTCTATCATAATAATGTTTTCTTTTGTTGGGAAAATAGCGAACACATAGAACACAATGTTTTAGAGGGTGGCTATACAAATTTCTCCTGTGCGTGTCTTAAAATGGATCGACCTCCTTGAATGTGCTTTATATTTAGAAGATACCAAACTGTTATTTTCTTTTCACAGCACTTATAATTTTAATTCTTTTTTTAATTTTTTTAAATTTTAATTCTTTAATCATTTGTGTGATTATTTGTTTAATGCCCCCCATACCCACTGAGACCATAAGTTCCAAGACATGAGCAGACCTGTTTTATTTGCCCCAGAGGACTGAAAATGTGAATGTAGTTCATGGTACACAGTGGATAACTGATAAATTTCTTTTAAAAGAATAAGAACGTCCTCTCTAATGAGGCTTTCTAAAAAACCCATATTAAATAAAGATCTAAATAAGAATTTTTTAAGGGGGGTGTGAGTTCATCCTAAAAATAAAATGGAATTCCAAGCTGTCAGAATTAATCCATTATAGTCCTTATCTTGAACCCAAAAGCAAACTATAAAAATTTTAAATACCTTTTTAAAGATAAAATAAGTAATCATCATAACAACCGGAAGCAATAATGTCTTTGTGTATCTCAAGGGAGTCTGAAACAAAGGAAAGTATTTAAAATAGTCATTTATTAAATTTTACATTAAATGAATAAAAATCTGTCAAATTGAGTATTACAATAAAATTTCTTAAAGGTAAAAATGTTTTTGTCATTAACATTATATATATTTATCAATCTCCACCTTCTAATGCAAAATGAAATTTATAAAGTTAGACAAATGTACCAAAGATTTTAACAGTAAAAACTATTAAGGCAAAAATTAGCTATGTCAATTATTTTTTCCTTTCTTTTGGTTTTATCTTTTATTTATATAATATTAATTCTTAAATTTTATGTTTACATAGCTATCCCCAGACCCTACATTATCATTTCCTGGGCTGCAAAGTTCTGTTATTTTCATTGGTGAAACTAGAACAGACAAAGAAGAAAGCCAGTCTGCATAATAATTACTATAAATATGAGTAAGCACTTAACTAACATCAGCAGCTAAATAATCCTCATGAGCCATTATTGTGGCTGGAGTGATTTACCATGTCACTAAATTAAATACTTTTTGAAGGCAGAAACTGAGACATTTTCCTCTTTGTAGTCAGTCCTACAATAAACTACCTCACAGATAAATAGTAGTAATAATAGTTTTTGAGTAATGTATGACTGGTTGGATAGATAAAACAATAACATGGGAGTAGTATACCTTTCTTGGCAGCAACTTGTTAAACATTTTTACAATATTTGGATTTTTGAGTAAAATAAAGCTAAACTTTTGAAAACCAAAACAAGTATTTGGATTTATTTTACCTCTAAGTGAACTAGAACTGTATGGGGCATCAGGTGGCTCAGGCAATTAAGCATCTGCCTTCGGTCACGATCCCAGGGTCCTAAGATAGAGCCCTGCTTGGACACCTCACTCAACAGGAATCTGCTTCTCCCTCTCACTCTAACCCTTCCCCCTGCTCGTGCTCTGGCTACTGTCTCTCTAAAATGAATAAATAAAAAATCTTTTAAAAAATAAAATAGAACTGTAAAAACAGTAATTCACTGTGGATTAAATAGTATATTAAGCATTGTTCCTGGATTATATCATTTAATCACCATCAATAGCTCCTTTAAAGGCCATTGTTTATTGATTTTAGACATAAAAAACAGTTGAGGAATGCTGTATGACTAGCAAAAGTTATATTAAAAAATGGTGCCTCTGAACAAAAATTTTGAGTTTCAGATTAAAAGGAAAACTGAAGAGCAAAAAACCATCATATCTGTGGACAAGGGAAAAAATCAAAGAAATATTCATACCGCTTTTTCCATGAAGTCAAATTCAGGAGCACAGGTGTAAATTAAGGTATCAAAATCTGTATACCTTAGGATTCTGGCTGCTATAAGGTCACTCAGCCGAATCTGGGAAGAAGATAAGGTAAAACAAATCTAAATTACACTAAGAACTATGGTCAATAATGATTGATTTGTATAATATTAATAAAGTCTATGGAGGAGATAATTCAAGGTACATAGATGCCCCTCAAATAAAAATTTTAAAAGATTTAGTAAACTATATACATTGTTATGTACTGAATTATGAAGAAAACTGAAAAACAAAGAGAAATATCAAAAGAAATGAAAAGCAAAAAGAGGTCAGAAAAAATAAGCAGGGAAGATAATATAGAGAGTAAGCTAAGATCAGCACTCACTGGGTAGAAACCATCATGCAGTTAATCAAGAGATTTTATAATCATCATTTAGTAAGAAGGAAACAATCTCACATTAACCCCTTTCACCATACATTGTAAATCATGAATAAATTTTCTAAGTGTTGTCATTTCCACAAAGCCTCATACACTGATTATAATTTTTGGTGCTTGTAGAATTTTTCAGATATACATTCAAGTCATTAAATATAGGAGCTATTCATAAGGATTACAACAACTACACACACTACTTTGATATAATTACTTGATTTCTAAGGCCTTTGAAGTAAACATCACCAACCAAAATCAATGCAGAACTCCTATTTTCTACTGATTATTTATTACCTACTGTCAGTGAGGCAATTATTTTTCCACTGCATTCTCAGAAGGCCAAAAAAAAAGGGGGGTAAATATTTGTTATATAAACCTTAATTCAAATTATTTTTCAGGAACAAAAATTACTTTATATCAAACCTAACAATTATCTGTGGTTTTCATTTATTTATGGTTCCCCTTATCTGTCAGTAGCAAGGATAATTTAGACCTTATTTTCTAATTTGGGCTAGGCCTAATGATAGATAATAATTTGACTAAACCACTTTCATTTCAAGTCTGTCTCACAATTGTCACACACAGGAAGTCATTTAAGAGTGCCAAGGGTGTGTGTATAAGATTTGTAATGAACTGGATGACAATGTGGAGCAACCACAGACCAACTTAACAGATAAGTAAATGACTTTGGAGGCTTCAATAAATTTTACCATAAAATATACAACTCCTACAGATTGAAAAGTTAAGAATAAAAAGGGAAAGAAAAAAGAAAAATGTGTCAGACATACCAGAGAACAGCAACCACAAATAAGCCTAATAAATCATCTCGCAGAGCTGGCAATAAATGGTGAATGAATCCTTACATTTTGAAATTTTATTTATCCTCAGCATGTATGCAATTTTATCCTCAGCATGTATGCAAGCTCAATGCTCCTGGAGAGTGATAGCACTTAACCTTTTAAAGAATAAGTACCATAATCTCTTGTTAAAGGTAAAGAAATTTCAGTACTAGACAGGGTCCTACTGGATAGTACTAGAAGAGGTACATTTCAGAGTAGGTTATTGTATGATACACTCATGCACACTCACATCCAAATGGAAAGTGTCAAGAACCAAAAATAAATTCCTGCATTGTTTTCTGTCCCCTAAACTGATTAGCTAAATAGGGACTTTGCTTTGACAAAGGCTACTACGTAAGACATTAGCTCTAAAACAAACACACACCATACATGAGGGATATTTTCCAGAAGATGAAAAGAGACATTAACATTTCCCATTTTTCTTTTACATTACAAGAAAAGCTTTAAAAATATCAAATCACATCTTAATTTTAGTCCATAATTATACATAAATAAAACTACATTGAGATTGTGTGTTTTATATTTCAAAGCTGAGTACAGACTGCTCATATGTTGAAATCTGCAAAAATGAGTAACTTATTATTTAAACAAATGACTATTTTTTAAAGCTTTTGAAGTAATATACACACCCAATGTATGGTTCAAACCCACAATCCCAACATCAAGAGTCGCACACTCTACTGACTGAGCCAGCCAGATGCCCCTATTTGTAACTGAAATATAAATATATAAATACTTATGATATTGTTAAATTTTTTCCTGGATGGTTAAATCAGCAGTCATTGATAAGAGTTCTTTCTTAGTGGGTTGAAAAAATCATTGAACTGCATGGTTTTATTATTGACTCTATCAATAACTACCCCTAGGACCTTGAGAAAGGCACTTAATCTCTATTAAATAAAGAGGTAAAAATAGATGGTTTCAAAGTTTTCATTCAGCTACATATTTATAGGAATTTTTATGCATTAACTAAAAGTACTTACATGATCTGATACACCTAAGATTTTAGATGTCAGAAATTTCAAAATAATTGTTCCACACAGCCAAGCACAACCTTGAATCAGCTAGAAAATAAGTGAAATAGATAGAAGTCAGATACTAAAAATTATAAATTAACCCGTTAAAATATTCAATTATACCAACAAAATGGTATAGGAAAGTTTTAGCCATGTAAAGAATATTAATGATGAGGTCTAAAAAAAGGATACTCCTTCAGAAAATTTTGTTTAAAGGCAAAGAACTGAAAGAGATGACACTGCTATAAAATACATAATAAATCTAGAGTTCTACAAATTCTAAAGGAATTTTTAAAGTTATTTCAATTTCTGTGAAGAAAAGAGTTATATGCTTGTTTCTAAATAGTAGTTCCTAGCTGAAAAGGCCCTTTTTTTTTTTTTCAAAAAAAAATAGGATTAAATTATTAAAAAAAATTCTGCTACCACTCTTTTAGAAATAAAATGATAGGAGTCCCTCCTCAAGAAAGGAAAAATTTGAAGACAAGCTTTCATTCTAAAGAGAGAAACAGACACTAAAATTTACATGGAGGTTTCTGTTCATTTTCTACTTGTTTTTTGGCTAACTTCGATTAGAAAAAGCACAAATGTGGACTTCTAGATAGCCTGAGGAAAATTAAAGCAGCCTAAATCCAAATCTCTCCATACCTATCCAAGTAGAATAATGCAACCACAAATAAAAAAAAAAACAGGTAACAGTACAAACTTTAAATTACCTGTAAATAGGAAGGGACAATACATACAACAACGTTAAACCTCATGTTCAGGATCTTAGCCCTTGTAGAGAATGAATGGAAATCAAAACCATGTGGAAGAAGAGAGAGGGAAATGAGGGGTTCCAAAATGAACTAACTCCAGGGACAGAATGTCCACTTTATGTGTGGGAACACTGGAGAATGAGTACAGAAAAGTATAAAAAGGACTGATCCCAGAAAGGCATTAATTTTGGAAAGAGAGGAAGGAAAAGAAAAAGAGAGAAACCCTCTAGGAGAAGGTGTGGAGAAGGAAATAAGAAGGGGAAATTAAGTATCCAGAAAAATAAATGGGGACCAAACAAAGACAAACAATCACTATTGTCACTGAAAGATAAAAGGAAGTTATTGATAAAACCACATTTTGTTATATTGACCAGGATTAGAAAATACCTGCTCTAACCACAAAATAATTAGATGAAAGATGTCTATATTATCTATAATATAGCTTCTATCAGAAGCTAAGAAAAATTAGAGTCAAACATTTCAGCTGGTGATATATGCTCTAATGAATAAAAATCACACAAAGCAAAAAAAAAAAAAAAAAAAAACACCTACAATGCAGAATTAAAAATTAAGTATGCTCAAATCAGCATTCAGGGCTATAAATAAACAAAGGTTTTAAAAACCAAAACCAGAAAAAAACAGAGTGTTTATTAAATATAGAAAAGAAATGGAAGAAAAGGAGAAAATCATTGAAAAATGAAGACGGAGGAGGCAAGAGGGCAGAAGAGTAGGGGTCCTCATTTTATATGGTCCCCTTAATTTAGCTCGATAACTATCAAACCATCCTGAATACCTATCAATTTAACCTGAGATGTAAGGAAAGAATGGCCAGAACTCTACAAATAGCAAAGTCATCATTTTTCACAAGATAGGAGTACAGAGAAGAAAATGCTGGGGAGGGAGCCCTTGTCAGCCAGCTACGGGAAAGTGGTAACAGCCCTGGAGCTCAGTCAGGACCTGCAGAAATCTGCTCCTGTGAGAGTCTTCCCGGCCTACAAGGCACTGAGTGGTGAAGCCAGGTAGAACTGCAGGTGGGACAGCGGGGTCTCAATGTTCCCTGAGGCACAGAAAGAACAGGAGTGCCTGGGCCAGCAGAGTTCCCAAGCACTGGAGCAGGGAAATGGGTGTAAGTCAGCGAGCCTGGAAGGAGGCTCAGCTTATTTTGCCACAAACCAGCTTCTTTCGCCTGATGGGGTGACTGCTCTCCATGCTGGGTCTCTGCAAAGGACTGGGACACAGCGACCCTCCACCTTCCTCTGGGAAGGGCAGAGGCTCTCCCTGCCAGAACCCTACAAATTGCACTGATCAGTGTCCCTCCACCTGCCCCTGGGAGGATCTGAGTGTGTGGGCACCATAGGAGTCTACAGTTTGGCACATGCTGGCATCTCTCAGCATCCGGGCTGGAGAGCTGGACATCGTCATTTTTGTTTTTGCCCTCTAAAGAGGTACAGAATGCCTCCAGGGAACAAATGCCTCACACTGTAAACTGCTTACACTGAGCATGGCTCCCTGGCAAGGGGTGGTGCAACTATGCCCAGGCACAGGCACCAGAGAATCCATGCAGCAGGCCCTCCCTCAGAAGATCAGCTGGAAGAACAGGGAACAGCAAGTTTATGCACCAAACAGGTCTGGAGAACTTCAGGGTTGGGGAAAATAGTATATAGAACTAGAGTTTTTATTTTCTTATACTTTATCTTTCAGTTCAAAATTTTCCAATTTTTTTTGTTTCAACTAGTTTCTTATTTTATTAACTCTGTATTTTTAAGTCTTTTTTTAACTTTCATATTTTACAATTACATGTTATAGATACATTCTTCATTTTTGGCTTCCTTTGAAAGTATTCAATTCTATTTTTGTATCTGTATAAGTTTTTATTAATAATTTTTGAATTTAATATATTTTAGCAAACAGAACAAAGTATACTCAGGACCAAGTGGATCACCTTATTTTGTCCACTCTCTCCCTGCCCCCTATTTTTTCCTCTTCTTTTTTCTTTTCTTTGTCTTCATCTTTTTTCTTTCATTTTCTGGTTCCTGGTCTCTTTGGAATTGTCTAGTGTGTATTTTGGTTGGGTTGTATTTTTGACTCTGTGCACTTGTATAGCCATTCTTCACTGGAAAAAATGACTATTAGGAGGAATTCACAACAAAAGAAAGAACCAGAGGTAATACTCTCTGTCACAGAGCTAATGGATATGGTTTTAAGTAATATGTTTGATATGGAGCTTAGGATAATAATTATAAAGTTACTAGTTACTAGTGCTTGAAGAACACATAAAAGACTCTAGAGAATCTCTTAGTGCAGAAATGAGATCTAATAAGGCCAAAATTAAAAATACTCTGAGAGTCTAAACTGGATGCTCTAATAGCTAGTGCAAATGAGACAGAAGAGAGAATAAGTGACATGAAGACAAGTTGATGGAAAGGAAGGAACTGAGGAAAAGAGAAAAATAACTAAAAGGCCATGAGGAGAGGCTCCAAGAGATAAGTGATAGTTTGAAAAAAAAATAACATCCATATTACTGGAATTCCTGAGAACATTGAGAGAGAGAGAGAGAGAGAGAGAGGGCCAAAAGGTATACTAGAGCAAATTATAGTTAAGAACTTCCCTGATCTCGGGAAGGAAACAGGTATTCATATTCTAGAGGTAGAGAAGACCCCTCCCAAAATCAATAAAAACAGATCAACACCTCGACATATAATAATAAAGCTTGCAAATTTCAGAGGTAAACAGAAAATTCTGAAAGAAGCCTGACACAAGAGAGTCCTAACATACAGAAGGAGAAATATTAGAGTAACAGCAGACATATCCACAGGACCTGACAGGCCAGAAAGGGCTGGCATGATAGATATTCAGGGTACTAAATGAAAAATGAAGACAATCTCTAGGTAACTAAAGGAGAAAAATTCAAATAAAAATTCAAAAAGAGCACTGAAGACAGAAAAAATAACAACAAAAAACTCAAAAGAATAAAAATGAGATTAAAGAGGAAGTAAAAGAATCAGAGAAAGTGGTAGAAACAAAAAACAGGCAACATTCATAGAGTCTCTGAAAAAGTAAAACTAAACAATGAATTGACACTAGTATTTAAATACAATCCAAGTTTTCTTGGATTCTCTAGGAAGTTTTCTTAGACATAAAATACCTGAATTTACATTTGGAAAGGACTCACCATGTATTGAGGAAATTGACCAGTATGGAAAACTACCTCAAGATATAGCCTAATAAAACTTAAAAATGAAAAAAAATTTCTTAACACTTCTAGGGACAAAGTCCACATAACTTAGAAGGGTAAGAGAATTTGGTTTGTATCATATGTGTTAAAAGGAACATAAAAACAGATCAAGACACTCATGTAGAAGCATTTTCAAGACACTCGAGAAAGTGGAACTCAAGAACTTTATATGTAGCCCATCAATCACTCGGGTATAAAGATTATAAAAAACTAATTTCAAGTATGCAATACTTGAGGAAATAATCTTCCTAAGTATAGAAAGAAAGTTCAAAACAAAAGAGAACCATGTAGTGAAATATGAAGAGAAATAGTAAATGCAATAAAAATACACATATAATTTAGGACATAAATAAAAATTTTTATATTCTCACAAAACAAGACCTGCCCTGTGCTGTACAGAGAAGAAGTACTGAAACAGACTCAAAAAGGTGATGAAGACAACAATGGCCAAAGCAAATAAGGAGTCATAGCTTATAATCCTGTTATCACTAAGGTTCACACCAACCAGTGTTAGATATAAAATATTTTGACATTAAAAGACACAATTCACAAAGAAAATATAATAAGTATGAACAACTATACACTGCAACCATCTATATAAAGCAGAAGTTACTAGACATTCAAGGAGAGATAGAAACCTACTCAGAGGATTAAATATACTTTTTCGATGCAAGATAGATCAGTGGGCAAATAATACATAAAACTATAAAATACAAAAAAGTCAAAAGAAATATTGTCAATAAACTTACCAAACACTTCCTATGAATAAAGGATACACCTTCATCTCAAACACACACAAAATACTCACAAAAAATGATCATCTATTAGGTCAGAGAGAAAGTATCCAGGAGTTCCATAAACTAAAAATATTACAAACAGCCCTCTGTCGTCATGGGGTAATAAGATTACAAATTAGTAACAAAGTCAGAAGATCAAAAGGCCTCTCCTCCTGGAAATTAGTAAAGTTTCTATGAAACAAGTCTTAAGTGAAGGAGAAACAATTTTTTTTCAAATATGATAATTAAAAGTACATATTATAAACGAAGAAAGTCATGTATAATAATGATCAGAAGAAAATCCATATTTTCCTCAAGAACTCATATCAATAAAAATGAGAGAAAAATATTATAATTTGATTCAAATATCTTGCTAACAAATAACAAAATAAACCAAGAGAAAACACATGAAAAGAAATGCTCAAGAACAGTCTATGATATTTGCTCCTTTATGTATCAATTTTTTTGTTTTTATTTCTTCCTCATGTTCTAAGATTTCTTCTGGCCATTTACTTTCTGCTTCAAGAATTTGCACTAACCATTCTTTAAAGGTTGCTCTGCTAGTAACACATTTTCTTCGTTTTCTTTCATCTGAGAATGTCTTTTATTTCCCCTCCACTCCTGAAAGACACTTTCACTGGACATGTAATTTGACTTTAGAATTCTTTCAGCATTTGACAAGCATTATGCCATCTTTTTCTGGCCCCATAGTTTCAGATGGGAAGGCTACTGTAATGCAAATCAGTTTTACCCTATAGTAACACATCATTTCTCTCTGCCTGATTTAAAAAAATTTTTTTTGTCTTTGTCTTCCAGAAATTTAATTATGATATGTCCTGGCATGGATCTTATTGGATTTTTCCTACTTGGGGTTCACTCAGTTTCTTGACTCTGTAGATTTATGTCTTTTAACCAAATTTGATTAAAATTTGGCAGAAGTCTTCAGCTGTTACTTATTCAAATTTTTTTTCAGCCCCACTCTCCTTTACCTCTCCTTGTGGAATTTCAATGATACAAATACTTGTATGTGTGTGTATATGTATCTATATATATGGGTCTAAAAGTAAGGACAATGGTAGCAATGAGAACAGTGTGCACTCAGGTCTTGATTTCTAAATACCATACAGAGTAAGATATGCAATATAATTTTTTATTCCACAGGGATGAAAGAAATACTTGGAGTAAAACAAGTTTTGGGGAGAGAGGTTGTAAGAAGTGTTAGTTCACAAAATAGCTTTTCTTTTCCTTTTTGATGGTCTTTTATGGGGGAAAAAAAGGCCATAAAAAGCCATAATAGCCTTTGCATTATCTAGATGACTAACATGATTTGTTTCTCCCTTTTGCAAAAGACTGACAATACCAATTAACTTCAAAACATAAATGTAAGCTGAATATTAATTATATGTCAACTTTTTTTTAGCTTTTTCTTTTTCTGAAATTCTTGAGTTGAAAGCTTAATTTTTACACTTCCCAGTCTAAACCGTAAATACTTAAGACAATAAATTTTCTTCTTAGTATAGTTTTGACAGAATTCCTTAAATGTCCATGGATACTGTTCCATTTATTGCCATTTTTTAATAGTCTGTAATGGAAATTTTGACTTTCTTTTGAATTCAATTATTAAATAAAGATCTTTGAATTTTCCGATGATTTCTTGGTTTAATCTTTTTAAAAACTGTTAATTTTTTTGAAGTTAAGAAATCATGTTAGAAGAGTCATGTTATCCAATAATTGAAGTGCACAAATATTACTCATTTTCACCATTAGGGATAGGAGAAAGACTTCAGCAATGAGTAATTGGCAACTCAGTCCATTTTGTTCTTTTGCATTCTGAATAGAAATCTAGCTGATCTTACTATAACTTCTCCAGTTTTGCCCTATTAATATGCCACATGTAATCACATAGTTCTTCAATATAGCAGGTTTTATTTTTTAATAGGTATTAAAAGGCCAAGAAAAAAGGCCTACATCTACATCAAAGGCCAAGAAAAAAAGAAGAAATGTCATCTCTCCAATATTACAAGAATTAGTAATTGCAGTACCTACCTAAATAATATATTTATTTTACTTGGAAACAAAACATACAAATATAGAGGTAACGCGGGCCATACATTTGTATATTTGGGAAGAAGTCAAATAAAGATTAGGTGGTAGCTGAGTTGAAATAAGAAGGGGCTGGGAGAATGTAGGGAAAATGTTACAGGAACAAAAATAAGAGAGTCTAAGTGGGAAGCAGAAGAACAGATAGATGATAGATGTAGAAAAAGAAAAAGGGAAAGTGAGATCAGGACTACATACTGAGTTATGTTGAAAAGAAAGTCAGTAAATCTAAGGAGAGAAACTCAAGACAGAAAGAAATTTAGAAAGCAAGGCAGTAAGGATATAACAAAATGAAAAGTAAAGAGAAGCATGAGCATAGTGCTGAAATATATGAAATAATTTCTGGATAATGACTTGCAGATGTTGTTTAGGGTTATTTCTCACCCTATGTGAGCAGGTATTGATAATATTTATTGATCATAAGTCATTCAATTTTTAAAGTATATTGTCTGTATTCAGTTTATAGAAAGAAAGAGTTTGAAGAAATGGTTAAAAATGTTGACGCTTACCCAAAAGTTGAGTTCAGATACTCCCAATCTTTGAATTTTATTTCTCTTCAGAATTATCACCTAAAATTAACGTGATATAAAATGAAATAAATAAATAAAATGGACATTTCATATGAATGATACATCTCAAAAATTACATAGTCATTCACTTTCATCTTGGCTATCACTAGGCATTTTCCTTCTTAATTGTTGATTTTTCAAAATCTGGACATGGCAAATTTCCTTATCATGAGAGCTAAATGCTTTCTGTGCCAAAAAGTTGGTTCTAGAATCAAGTTAATTCCTCACTGAGTGACATCAGATGTCCTGGGCAGGCTGCTCCTCTTAGGGTATTGATGGTATGTGGGAGGTGTGTTGGTGCAAGGGTATATATGTAAGTCATCCAGCAATGTTAGTGGTCTAAATTAACATGAAAATCTTTCCTCTCTGAATTCTTAAATAAAATATTTAAACATGTTTTTAAAATGTCTAACTGAACTTAAAGAAAATGAATTTTCCAGGTGCAAGGGAAAAACAGATGACTTTAAAAAACTGAAACCATTAGGAGAGAATCTAGGGCAGTCTTTAAGGAGGAGTGCAGAAAAAAGTTGTAAGTATGGGCTTTCATCAAAAGTAGAGAAGGGGGGCAGTCTGGGTGGCTCAGCGGTTTAGAGCTGCCTTTGACCTAGGGCCTGATCCTGGAGACCCAGAATCGAGTCCCGCGTCGGCCCCGGCATGGAGCCTGCTTCTCTCTCTGCCTGTGTCTCTCTCTGCCTCTCTCTCTCTCTCTCATGAATAAATAAATAATTTTTTAAAAAGTAGAGAAGGGCTTGGAACTATGGAAGGTTAAGCAACTAGACTTGAGGCATGCATAAAGCTGGAGTCCTCCAAAACCATAACCTTCAGTGCTATCAACTAAATGTGTATGTCCTCCTTCCCCCAAACACATGTGTTAAAACTTTAATCCTCAGTGTGGCATGAGGGAAGGTGAAGCCTTTGGGAGGTAATTAGGTAATTAGATCGGGAAGTAATTAGACCATGGGGGTGGAGCCCTCATGAATGGGACTAGTGTTATAAGAGGGCAGCCCTGGTGGCTCAGCAGTTTAGTGCCACCTTCAGCCCAGGGCGTGATCCTAGAGACCTAGGATTGAGTCCCACATCAGGCTCCCTGCATGGAGCCTGCTTCTCCCTCTGCCTCTCTCTCTCTCTCTCTCTCTCTCTCTGTGTGTGTGTGTCTCATGAATAAATAAATAAAATCTTTAAAAAAAAAAAAGACACGGGGGAGATATTTCTCTCTCCACTATGTAAGGATATAGTAAAAGCATCTATCTGCATATCAAGAAAAGAGGCCTCACCAAGAACCAAATAGGCTGGTACCTTGATCTTAGACTTCCCGAGCCTCTAGAATTGTGAAAAATAAATTTTTGTATAAAAATAAATCCGACCTATGGTACTTTTACTACAGCAGCGCAAACTGACAAAAACACTCAATGACTAGGAATACTCCTCCTACTATCGCTAAAAGGTGATAAGGTATTTGTTTACTCTCAAGTTGTGAGTAAGGAAAAAAAAAGAGCTTCCTATGAGAAACTAAAATCTTAGCCTGTGTATTACTTAGATTTGGAGTAGGATTTTGCATCATCTAGTTAGCTCCAAGTGAGCTAGGATTCCTGAACTTCCAACAACAGGAAAATATAAATGTTCCAGATTATACACTGGAACACTGTAAATGCAAAATATAGAATCAACCTAGATGCCCAGACATAGGACAATAGTTGAATTATCTATGGAGCACCTACAGTGTGGTACTGTGAAACTGCAAAAAGAATGAGGAAGACCTCTATGAAATTATATGGGGTGATATCTAGGATAGGTTGTTACATATCTACAATAGGCTGATAAACCAAAGTGCAGAAGGCTACTTATAGTATGCTATCTTTCATGTAAATAAGAGGAGATGTAATAAAAAATAGGTAATATTTATTAGTGCAAAAAAAAAAAAACAACTAAATGGGCAAATCAGAAAACTAATGAGATAGCTTACAAGAAAAGGTAGGACCAAGGTGAAAATAAAAGTGGACAGAATGGGGTAAGAAGGAATGAGAGGGAGTGATATTCTCTGAATATAAATTTTTGTACATTTCTTATTCTTAGAAACATACTATTTCAACCAAAAAAATAAATTATTAAAATCAATCAGGATGGAATTTCTGCTTCTGGTCATGTTGATACAACAGGTACCACACATACTCTCCCTATCTGAAACAACCAAACCCAAGCAAAATAGATTATAAGACACAACTATGAACAATTAGATGCCAACAAATTGGATTATATCGAAGAAACACATTCCTAGAAGCATACAATCTACCAAGACAGAATCATGAAGAAACAGAAACTGAGCATACCTGTAACTAGAGTAAGGAGATTGAACAAATAATCAAAAAACTCTGAACAAAGCAAAGACTAGGATCAGATGGCTTTGCCAGTGAATCTACCATACATACAAAGAAAAATTAATGTTGATCCTTCTCAAACTGTTCCAAAAAACTGAAGAGGAGAGAACACTTCCAAACATATTTCATGAGGCCAGCATGACCCTGATAACCAAAGCCAGACAAGGACACTACAAAAAAAACTAACCTATAGACTAATATCCCTGATGAACATAAGTGCAAAAACTCTTAACAACTAACTCTTTTTAAAAAAAAAAAAAAAACACCATTTCGGTCATTTTTTTTTACAGTGAACAATTATATATACATACACACATTATAAACAGTTTGATATAAAACACAAATATCTACAGTCTACTTACATTTAGTTAACCTGCTACTTCTAGTTCATCCGTGATTAATTTTAGCCACCGACAAGTCAGTTTCTCTGCTTGAATTGGACTGTACTATTCCCTTAACAACTTGGTCATACAAGGTACTAAGTGATAGTGCAAAACAAGCATTTAAGATTCTTATCAACTATATCTGACAAAAAGAACACACACATTCCCCGAGACACGATCTCTGAGATCATATTGGATTTAAGGCAGGAGTGTAAGAATGTAATATGAAAGTAAAGGATGTTTCTTCCTTTTAAAATATTTCAAGGCTGTCTGAAATGTGGCCCCCACCCCTTTCCATGGCATACCTCTGGAATCTGGGGTGCCCTTTTGGTTTTCCAGTAAGTGGGATGTAGATACAGATTAAAAAGTTATTCAAGATCTTATTAAAATCTTTAAAGTTATAACTTAAACCAGATTTAACAGCATACATTAAAAGGATCACACACCATGATTAAGTGAGATACATCTTGCAATATTAGGTTGGTTCAGCATATGCAAATCATTTAATGTCATGTGCTACATTAACAGGATGAGGGATTAAAAATCACAAGATCAACTCAATAGATGCAGGAAAGCATTGGATAAAATTCAACATCCTATCATAAAAACTCTCAACAAACTAGGAACAGAGGGAAATTACCTCAACAGAATATTTGAAAATCCGACAGCCAACATCTTACTGAATGGTGAAAAACTATATGCTTTTACTCTAAGATGAGGAACAAGGCAAGGATACCAACTTTCACCATTTCTATTCAATACTGGAAGTCCTAGCTACAGTAACAAAGCAAGGAAAAACATAAAAGGCATAAAAATTATAAAGGAAGATGTAAAATTATCTCTATTTTAGATGATGTGGTTTTCTATGTAGAAAACACTAAAGATTATGCGAACATACACACAAACTGTTAGAATACAAAAAATTCTGTAAAGTAGCAGGATACAAAATCAACATCCAAAAATATGTTGCATTTTTACACACTAACAATCAACACTCTGAAAAATTAAGAAAACACTCCCATTTACAGTAGCCTCAAAAAGAATATTAAGAATAAACTCAAAGAAGTGAAAGACATAATACACTGAAAACTACAAAACATTCCTGAAAGAAACCAAAGACACAAATGGAAAGATAGTATTTGTCTTTCTCTTATTTTATACAACATCCTGCCTTCAAGGTCCATCCATATGGTTAAAAATGGTAGGAAAACCCTACATATTTAGCTTGAGCTACCATTTCCAGTGCCCTTCATTTTTGTAAAGCCAGAGTTACATTTAATATTTTATTCCTTCCATCTGAAGGACCTCCTTTAACATTTATTTTAATGAAAATCTACTAGTCATAAAGTCTTTATTTTGCCTTAATTTTTGTTTTTTGTTCTATTTAAAAATTTTTAAATTTAAATTCAATTAATTAACATATAATGTATTATTAGTTTCAGAGGTAGAGGTCAGTGATTCATCAGTCTTATATAACACCCAGTGCTCATTACATCATGTGCCCTCCTTAACGCCCATCATCCTGTTACCCCGTCCCTCCAACCTTTCTCTCCTCCACTGACCCTGTTTCTTTTTTTTTTTTTCTCATTAAACTTTTGTTTTAATGGGTCTCAAAATTCTGTGACAGATTTTTGGTCAAGTTGTTTCCATTAAAAAGCACTGATTTTAAAAACCAATAAAACTGCCACACACACACACACACACACACACACACACACACACAAAAAGTCCACAAAACATTCTTTCCTTCTGAAGGTTTTACGATGCATTGTTATCATTAACCAGTCTTTTACTATTAAACTTAAATGTCCAATTGACACAAACAGTTCTGAGACCGTTCTTCCACCACTGATTAAGACTGGGGTGGTAGATATTGGGGATAATATTCATTTAGCCTTCTGAGCTTTCTGGGCAGACGTGGTGACTTTGCCAGCTCCAGCTGCCTTCTTGTCCACTGCTTTGATGACACCCACAGCAACCGTCTGTCTCATGTCACGAACAGCAAAACGGCCCAGAGGAGGATAGTCAGAGAAGCTCTCAACACACATACGTTTGCCAGGAACCATATCAACAATGGCAGCATCCCCAGATTTCAAGAATTTAGGACCATCTTCCAGCTTTTTTCCAGAATGACGATCTATCTTTTCCTTCAGCTCAGCAAACTTGCAAGCAATGTGAGCTGTGTGACAGTCCAGCACAGGTGCATATCCAGCACTGATTTGGCCTGGATGGTTCAGGATAATCACATGAGCCATGAAGCCAGCTGCTTCCATTGGTGGGTCATTTTTGCTGTCACCAGCCACGTTGCCACAACGAACATCTTTGACAGATACGTTCTTGACATTGAAGTCCACACTGTCCCCAGGAAGAGCCTCACTCAAAGCTTCATGGTGCATTTCAACAGACTTTACTTCAGCTGTAACATTGACTGGAGCAAAGGTGACCACCATGCCAGGCTTAAGAACACCAGTCTCCACTCAACCCACTGGGACAGTACCAATACCACCAATTTTGTAGACGTCCTGGAGAGGCAGCTGCAAGGGCTTATCAGCTGGATGAGTTGGTGGCAGGATGCAATCCAGAGCTTCAAGCAGTGTGGTTCCGCTGGCATTCCCGTCTTTAGGGGTGACTTTCCATCCCTTGAACCAAGGCATGTTAGCACTTGGCTCCAGCATGTTGTCACCATTCCAACCAGAAATTGACACAAATGCTACTGTGTTGGGGTTGTAGCCAATTTTCTTAATGTAGGTGCTGACTTCCTTAACGATTTCCTCGTATCTCTTCTGGCTGTAGGGTGGTTCAGTGGAATCCATTTTGTTAACACCAACAATTAGTTGTTTTACACCCAGTGTGTAAGCCAGAAGGGCATGCTCACAGGTCTGCCCATTCTTGGAGATACCTGCTTCCAATTCACCAACACCAGCAGCAACAATCAGGACAGCACAGTCAGCCTGACATGTGCCTGTCATCATGTTTTTGATAAAGTCTCTGTGTCCTGGGGCATTAGTGATGGTCACATAGTACTTGCTGGTCTCGAATTTCCACAGGGAGATATCAATGGTGATACCATGTTCTCATTCAGCTTTCAGTTTATCCAAGACCCAGGCATACTTGAAGGAGCCTTTTCCCATCTCAGCAGCCTCCTTCTCAAATTTTTCGGTAGTTCTTTTGTCGATCCCACCACATTTGTAGATCAGATGGCCAGTAGTGGTTGACGTGCCCGAATCTACGTGTCCAATAACGACAATGTTGTTGTGAGTCTTTTCCTTTCCCATTTTGGTTTAGGTTTAGCGGTGGTTTTCACACCTGTGTTCTGATGGCAAACCCATTGCAAAAAAGCAGTTTGTTTACTATATTTAAGAGTTTCTCATGGTTTCTCTCTCTACCTGATTTCATATTGTTTTATTTTTTCCTCTTTTCCCTTATGATCCTCTGTTTCGTTTTTTAAATTCCACATATGAGTGAGATCATATAATTGTCTTCTCTCTGCTTGACTTCTTTCACTTAGCATAACATCCTCTCATCCTTAGCATAACATCCTCACCCACGTTGTTGCAAATGGCAAGAGCAAGATTTCATTTTTTTTGATAGCTGAGTAATAGCCCATTGTGTGTGGATATATATAGATATGATATATATATCATATTAATACATATCATATTGATATATCAATATATATCACATTTTCTTTATTCATCAATGGACAACCTCACTCTTTCTATAGTTTGGCTATGGTGGACATTGCTGTTAAGAACATTGGGGTACAGGTGCCTACTTGGTTTTTTGGGGGGCTTTCTGTTTTTTAAAGATTTTATTCATTTACACATGAGAAACACACACACACACAGAGAGGCAGAGACACAGGCAGAGGGAGAAGCAGGCTCCATGCAGGACTCAATCCCAGGACTCCAGGATCACACCCTGGGCCAAAGGCAGGCGCAAAACTGCTGAGCCACCCAGGGATCCCCAGCAGGTGCCTATTTGGATCACTACATTTGTATCTTTGGGGTAAATACCCAGTAGTGCAATTGCTGGCTCATAGGGTAACCCTATTTTCAAACTTGAGGACCTCCATACTGTTTTCCAGAGTGGCTGCACCAGCTTGCATTCCCACCAACAGTGGACAAGGTGTCTTTCTCTGCATCCTCACCAACATCTATTGCTTCCTGACTTGTTAATTTTAACCATTCTGCATCTCATTGTGGTTTTTTTTTTTTTTCTCATTGTGGTTTTGATTTGTATTTCCCTGATGCAGAGTGATGTTGAGCACGTTCATGTGTCTGTTGGCCATTTGTACGTCTACTTTGGGGAAATGTCTATGTTTTCTGCCCATTTCTTGATTGGATTATTTGCTCTTTGGATATTGAGTTTGATAAGTTCTTCATAGATGTTGGATACTAGCCCTTTATCTGATATGTCATTTGCAAATATCTTCTCCCATTCTGCAGGTTGCCTTTTAGTTTTGTTGACTGTTTCCTTTGCTGTGTAGAAACTTTTTATCCTGATAAAGTCTCAGTCGTTTATTTTTGCTTTTGTTTCTCTTGCCTTTGGAGACATGTCTAGCAAGAAGTCGCTGTGGCCGAGGTCAAAGACTCTGCTGCCTGTGTTCTCCTCTAGGATTTTGATGGATTCCTGTTTCAGATTTAGGTCATTCATCCATTTTGAGTCTATCTTTGTGTATGAGATGAGTAATTGGTCCAGTTTCATTCTTCTGCATGTGGCTGTTCAATTTTCCCAACACCATTTCTTGAAGAGACTATCTTATTCCCTATTGAATATTCTTTCCTTCCTTGTTGAACATGAGTTGACCATAGAGTTGAGGGTCTATTTCTGGGTTCTCTATTCTGTTCTATTGATCTATATGTCTATTTTTGTGCCAGTACCATACTGTCTTGATGATTACAGCGCTGTAGTAGAGTTTGAAGACCAGAATTGTGATGCCATCAGTTTTGGTTTTCGTTTTCAACATTCCTTTGTCTGTTTGGGGTCTTTTCTGGTTCCAAACAAATTTTAGGATTTTTTGTTCAACTCTGTGAAATAAGTTGATGCTATTCTGATAAGTGTTGCATTGAATATTTAGATTTTTCTAGGTAGCTTAGACATTTTAGCAATATTTCTTCTTCCAATCAATGAGCATGGAATGCTTTTCCATTTCTTTGTGTCTTACTCAATTTCTTTCACACATGTTCTAGAGTTTTCTGAGTACAGATCCTATGGTTCGGTTTATTCCTATGTATCTTATGCTTTGGGGTGCAATTGTAAATGGGATGGACTCCTTAATTTCTCTTTCTTCTGTCTTATTGTCAGTATATAGAAATGCAACTTATTTCTGTGCACTGATTTTATATCCTGCCACTTTGCTGAATTCCTGTATGAGTTTTAGCAATTTTCGGGTGGAGTCTTTTGGGGTTTCCATAAAGAGATGACATGACCTGAGTCATCTGCAAAGAGTGAGAGTTTGACTACTTCTTTGCCAATTCAGATCCCTTTTTTCTCTTTTTGTTGTCTGTTGCTGAGGCTAGGATTTCTAGTACTATGTTGAATAGCGGTGGTGATACTGGACATCCTTGCTGTGTTCCTGACCATAGGGGGACAGCTCTCAGTTCTTTCCCATTGAGATTGCTATTTGCTATGGGCTTCTTATAGATGGCTTTATGATATTGAGGTATGTTCCCTCTATTCCTACACTGTCAAGAGTTTTAATCAAGAAAGGATGCTGCAGTATTCTTTTTCAAATGTTTGGTAGATTTCTCCTAGGAAGCCATCCAGCCCTGGACTTTTGTTTGTTGGGAGATTTTTGATGACTGCTTCAATTTCCTTGCTGGTTATGGGTCTGTTCAGGTTTTCTATTTATTCCTGTTTCAGTTTTGGTTATTTTGTAGGTTTCTAGGAATGCATCCATTTCTTCCAGATTGCTTAATTTGTTGGCATACAGTTGCTCATGATATGTTCTTATAATTCCTTTGGTGTTGTGATTGCTCCTCTTTCATGATTTTATTTATTTAAATCCTTTCTCTCTTCTTTTTGATAAGTCTGGTCAGAGGGTTATCAATCTTATTAATTCTTTCAAAGAACCAGCTCTTGGTTTCATTGATTTGTTCTTTTGGTTTCTATTTCATTGATTTCTGTTCTAATCTTTATTATCTTTTCTTCTGCTGGGTTTAGGCTTTATCTGCGATTCTTTTTTCCAGCTCCTTTAGGTGTAAGGTTAGGTTATGCATTTGAGACCTTTCTTGTTTCTTGAGAAAGGCTTGTTTTGCTATACACTTCCCTCTTAGGACCTGCCTTTGCTGCATTCCAAAGGTTTTGAACAGTTGTGCTTTCATCTTCATTTGTTTCCATGATTTTAAACAATTCTTCTTAAATTTCCTGGTTGACCCATTCATTCTTTAGTAGGATGCTCTTGAGCCTCCATGCATTTGAGTTCTCTTCAAATTTCCTCTTGTGATTGAGTTCCAGTTTCAAAGTATTGTGGTCCAAAACAAAAAAACAACAAAAAACAAACAAACGAACAAACAAAACCACAAAGTATTGTGGTCCAAAAATATGCAGGGAATGATCCCAATCTTTTAGTACCAGTTAAGACCTGATTTGTAACCCAGTATGTGATCTATTCTGGAGAATGTTCTATGTGCATTCAAGAAAAATGTGTATTCTGTTGCTTTAGGATGGAATGTTCTGAATATACCTGTGAAGTCCTTCTGATCCAGTGTGTCATTCAAAGCCCTTGTTTCCTTGTTGATCTGCTTACATGATCTGTCCATTGTAGTGAGTGGGTGTTAAAGTCCCCTTCTAGGAGAAGAAATGTGTGGGAAATATCAGAAAGGGAGACAGAACGTAAAGACTACTAACTCTGGGAAATGAACTAGGGGTGGTAGAAGGGGAGGAGGGCGGGGGGTGGGAGTGAATGGGTGACGGGCACTGGGGGTTATTCTGTATGTTAGTAAATTGAACACCAATAAAAAATAAATTAAAAATAAATAAATAAATAAAGTCCCCTTCTATTACTATATTATTATCCACGTGTTTCTTTAATGTTATTAATTGGCTTGTATAATTGGCTGCTCCCATGTTAGGGGCATAAATATTTACAACTGTTAGATTTTATTTCTGAATAGACCTTTTAATTATGATATAGAGTCCTTCTTCATCTCTTATTACTGTCTTTGGTTTAAAGTCTAATTTGTCTGATAGAAGGATTGCCACCCCAGCTTTCTTTTGATGTCTATTCACATGATAAATGGTTTTCCACCCCCTCACTTTAAATCTAGGATCTGTATGGGTCTAAGATGAGTATCTTGCTGACAGCATATTGATGGGTCTTGCTTTTTTATCCAATCTGATACCCTGTGTCTTTCGATTGGGGCATTCAGCCCATTTACATTCAGAGTAACTATTCAAAGATATGAATTTAGTGCCATTGTATTACTTGTAATGTCACTGTTTCTGTATATTGTCTCTGTTCCTTTCTGGTCTATGTTACTTTTGGGTTCTCTCTTTGCCTAAAGGATTCCTTTTAATATTTCTTGTAGGGCTGGTTTGGTGATCACAAATTCTTTTAGTTTCCTTTTATCTCTCCTTCTATTTTGAATGACTTCCTTGCTGGAGAAAGTATTCTTGGCTGCATATTTTTCTCATTTAACACCTGAATATATCATGCCAGTTATTTCTGGCCTGTCAGGTCCCTGTGGAGAGATCTGATGACAGTCTAATGTTCCTACCCCTGTAGGTTACAGACATCTTGTCTAGAGCTGCTTTCAGCAAATTTTCTCTTTATCTCTGAGATTTGCAGGTTTCACTATTTTATGTTGGTGTGTTGACCTATTTTTATTGATTTTGAAGAGGGTTTTCTGTGTTTCCTGGTCTTGGATGTCTGTTTCCTTCCCCAGATTAGAGAAGCTCTCTGCTATAATTTGCTCCAATATACATTCTGCTCCACCCCCCCCCCCCCCGCAAACTCCTTCCTTTTCTTCTGGGATCCCAATTATTCTAATATAGTTTCGCTTTATCAACTTTTAAAATCTTTTTAAATTTTCATTTTATAGTTACATTCTATCCTTTCATTGTATTTAATTTTATTTTTCTATGTATATAAGCTATTTTTTCTTTACAATTCAGGGATGCAGTTTCTTCTAACAGACCAAAATACATCCAGAATCTAGTGTATGGCTCTGTTCTCTTCATCTGTCTGATCATATTTGCTTTTTTTCTTTTTTTACTTCTTTTTTTTTGTGTGTTTCTTTCTGTTTCATTTAAGTCTTTTTTAAGTTTCATCTTTACAGTTACATTCTATCCTTTCAATGTATTTGATTTTATTTCTGTATATATGTTTTTCTTTCTTTACAATTTTGAGATGTAGTTTTTCTAATAAACTGACCAAAATACACTCAAAATATAGTATATTGTTCTATTCTGTTCACCTGTCTATATTCCTTCTTTGTCTTTTAATTTTCATTTTTTACAGTTACATTCTATCCTTTCATTGTATTTAATTTTTTTACATATGAAAGCTTTCTTTTCTACAATTTTGGGATCTAGTTTTCTAACAGGCCAACCAAAATATATACAAGATCCAGTGTATTGCTCTATTCTGTTCACCTGTCTAATTATATTCTCTTTTTTTGTTCTTGGTTTGGAATTTCTTCTGATTTGCTTAGTGTACATTTCTCTGGGGTCACGTTGCCATTTTAGCATTTTGTTCTCTCATTCATCTATTCTTCTCTGGAGAGAATGACAAGATGGAAAAACTCACCTCAAAAAAAGATAATAAGAGTCAGTACTGACTGCCAAGGACCTAATCAGTATAGATATAAATAAGATGTCAGAACTGGAGTTCAGAATAATGATTATAAAGATACTAGTTGGGCTTGAAAAAAACATAGAAGACACAAGAGAATCCCTTTCTAGGGGAATAAAATAAATAAATAAATAAATAAATAAATAAATAAATAAATAAATAAATAAATAAATAAATAAAATAACTAAAATCTAATTGATTCAAAATCAAAAAGGCTATTAATGAGATGTGATCATAAATGGAAGCTCTAAGTACTAGGATCAATGAGACAGAAGAAAGAATTAGTGATATGGAAGATAAAATGATGGAGAATACAGAAGCTGAGAAAGAGATAAACAACTACTGGATCATGAGGGGGAATTTGAGAGGTAAGTGATACCATATTGCCTTCATTTTTGAAATTTTGAAAGATATGTCGCTGGATACAGAATTGTAGATTTACTATAGTTTTTTTATTTAAAAAAGATGTTGTTCGACTGTTTTATTGCTTGCATTTTTTCTTATGAAAAATGTGCTGACATCCTTACCTTTTTTTTATATTTAATATGTCTTACTTCACTGACTGTTCTTAAGATTTTCCTTTTATCACAAATTTTGAGCCACTTGATTATATGTGTCTTATTACAGCTTCCTCTCAGTTTCTTATACTGGGATTCAATAAAATTCTTCCTATCTCATTTGATCATTTTCATCATATTTAGAAAACTTTTGGCCATTATTTCTTCAAATATTTTTCTACTTCCTCCCAACTTCCCTCATTTAGACATATGCTTTATTTTCCTAGATAAATTATAAGTGAACAACTGATATATAACCATTTTGAAATCCCTATTGAATTAACGGATCTGGTACTAAGCACTGATGGCTGCCACCATAAAAAGAGAGGCACCAAATATTAAGTGCCTCCTGATGAAATACTATAGACTTGTAAAAGGGATCAAACATGAACCTACCCAAGTTTTAGATACAATTATTAATGTACAGTTGACTCTTGAACAACATGGGTTTTAACCACATAGATCAACTTATATACAGATTTCTTTTGACAAATACAGTACTGTAAATGCATTTTCTCTTCCTTATGATTTCCTTAATAACATTCTCTTTCCTCTAGAGCTTACTTTAAGAATAAAGTATATAATACATAAAGCCTATAACATATAAAATACATATTAATCAACTGTGTTATCAGCAAGGCTTCCAGTCAACATTACTTATAAGTAGTCAAGTTTGGAGGGAATAAAAAATTATATGTGGATTTTCAATTGCACGGGGGTTTAATGCCCCTATCCCCTGCACTGTTTGAAGATCAATAGTATTATAAATAAAAAAAGGCAAAGGAAGACATAAAGCTACATCATGGGGATTCAAAGAGCAAAATCTAGAGCACAGAACCTTCCACATGTTCAATGACCTGAACTCTTAACAAATTTCTTAGAAATAAAACCAGGAATATACATGGGAAATCTGTAGATAAAAATGAAAACAGATGAAACTACAAAGGACAGTTAGGAGAAATTAACGTAGTTAAGATAATTATTCCTGCTTTAGACCAGTGCAAGGGAGTTATAATTAGGGCAGGGCACATAAAAGGCTTCTAGAATGGTTAGAAAAGTTCTAATTTGACTTGACGGTAGTTTAAAAATGTTAAATAACAGTTCATTAATTAGTACCTATTAATACTGGTCAATACAGAAGTATATAAAACATTTGTTTTATGCAGTTTTCTATATCTGTGCTATATATTAAAATAAACTGTTTTCACAAAAAGAGGTAGATGATTGCAAGTCCCCTACTTTGTAATGCTAATAAAGTTTGATCAAATGTTGAAAATGGTTTTTGGGAGAGTGAAAAGGGAGGGATTACTTACTATGAGGCCAAACACAAAAAGCTTGGGGAGCAAAATGTTAAAATATGGGACAATCTCAAGAATTAATCAATGTACCATATATGGAAAAGTGCCATATTTTGGTATTACTATGGTTTATATCATTTCTGATCATTGTGGAAGGAGAATACCCCAGAAACATTTCAGTGGAGAAAAACACTCTATGTTCTGGCTCATGAATATTAGAAGTGCGACTATAAACAATAAAACAATTATATTGAACTACAATTATATTGAACTATATATATATAGTTATATATATATAACTACAATAACTATATATATATAACTACAATTATATTGAACTATATTTGGATATATATTCTAAATATATATCCAAATGAGTGTTATTCTATGAATGTAAGTCACATAAGGAGACTATACATTATTCTAATCATGTTGCCATTGCTCAAAACATTTTGAAACTCCTCTTTCTAAATTGTCTTTAGAGATAATTTAGTTGGCCAAGAAAATCAATCTAATTATTGTCCCACCATATTTTGATCAAGATTTGTATTACCCAAGATCTAATTACCCATCTTGTTTACAAGACTTTGGTCATTTCCAAAAATTAAATCCAATCTTGAAAGATGAATATTTGCCACCAATGAAGATCTTCAAAAGAATGCACCACAGTCTGTGAAGGCATTTGAGAGGAGTTCCAAAAATGTTTTGGGCAATGGCAGTGTCATTGCAATAACTATTTAGTGTACTAAATTGATGTAGAACAAAATAACTAATTTTTATAATAAATTATGGCATATTTTAAAAGTAAGTCTTATTACCTTATGATTGTTTTTAAAAATATTTACTTGGGCATTACCTTAAAGAGAGAAACTTTGTATTGTGTTCATTTTTCAAGGATGAGACAGAGAAAAAGTATTATTTGGGAAAAGGTTTTCACATGCACAATAATCAGGGAAGGGCACTGTTTATTCTCCGAAACTTATACTACATGTATAAACCTACTATTTGAGAGTTAAAAAAAAATCATGAGCTTAGCAAACACTTACCAATGTCATTAGCAAAGATGAAGAATAATAAGAAGATAAATACATTGGATTTCCAAACATCAACACAAAACAAAGGAGAACTGAAACCTGCAAATTGAAGAAAGGAAACATCTGTTTTATTGTTATTAGAAATATAGTACAATGCATACTTTGTTAACAGTCACATTCATTTCTAATACAAACTTTATATGTATAAATAAGATTAATAATGGTCAAATGATAATAGAATTTCAACACACTAATATGTTCTAAGTATTTTCAACACCATAAAATATATACAGAATTTATCTTTTTCTCTACCTAAAACTTGATATAAAGAAAATAGAAAAGATACATTTTTGATTAAAAAATGGAGTGATATAATAAGAAAGACTTAGTCATAAGTCTTTTCTAATCTTTTCATAATTTTCTAATTTTATTTTTACAATGTCATATTAATCCAAAGTGCTAAAAGGCTGTTTCAAAAGTAGTGACAATAATTATAAGTAAAACATTAAAAATTTTTTTAAGTTTCACAGAACATAAAACATCTGAATATTACAAATATATAACAATATAATCATTCCTGGATAATATCAACATCATATATATTAATGAAATATTACTTGCAAAGAGGTATCCCACAAAACAGTTCTGTTTTATAAATTCTGAGATTTTAATATTTGACTTATAAATATTAAAAATGTTACCATGTTCATATAAATGATCTTCTGAAATTTGTTTGGCTCAATGTACCCCACAACATACATGGGAAATAATGAAGCTATCTGAAATAAAAATAATTAAAAAGCAAACATGAAAAAAGTGAAAAACAAATACTTCACTACTCATAAGAAAAGTAAACATTAAGAGTAGAGTTTATTTCCAATAATTATAGTCAAAATAATCTGAACCAACCTTATCATTAAGAACTAGAATACTTGGAAAAATATTTCAAAACCTGCATGAAAGCACAGATTACAAACAAATCTAAAAAGAATTAGGAAGGTAAAAACATAGAAGAGATGAAAATCTACAGTGATGAATAAGATATTTTAGGTTGCTTTTATCCCAGAGACATCTACCAATTCCAATAGCAGATTCTAATAGAGGCAATTGAGAGATTTCGATTGACCCAGTACTTAGGGCACATCAAGAATGAGATCTCTCTGCTAAGTCCCCGAGCTTTGGTTTTGGCTATATAATATGAGAGAAACAGAAATCAAGGAGCCCTCAGGAAGACTGAAGCCCACCTTTGAATTAGCTCATTCTCTCATTGCAGAAGGGTGACTCAAGATTGCTAGCGCCTTTATCTGTCTACTGGAAGCACAGCAAAGGAAATGATTGACAGATTAAACAGGCAATCTGTAGAATGGCAGAAAATATTTGCAGAATATGTATCTGATAAGAGGTTAATATCCCAAGTATGTAAAGAACTCATAATACTCTAGGAAAAGATAAGTAACTTTATTAAAAAATAGGCAAAGGACTTGCACAGGTATTTATCCAAAGAAGATATGCAAATAGCTAATAGATACACAAAAAATATTCAGTGTCACTAATTATCAGTGAAATACAAATTAAAACCACAATGATATGCTATTTCACATCCATTAGGATGATTATTATCAAAAAACAGGCAACAAGTATTAAGGGAACCCTTTCACACAGTTCTGTATGCAAAATTGTACAGCCACTATGGAAAACAATATGAAGGTTTCTCAAAAAATTAAAAATAAAACTATCATATAATCCAGCAATCACATTTCTAGGCATTTATTTTTTAAGAAATGAAAAGAGAATCTTGAAGAGATATTAGCACTCTTATATTTACTGTGGCACTATTTATATATCCAAGATGTAGAAATAACCTAAATGATGATCAATATATAAATGGATTAAAAACTGAGTCAAATACCTACAATGGTATATCATTAGCCTTTAAAAAGAGGGAAATCCTGTAATATGGAAAATATGAATGAGGCATTCGGCTAAATGAAATAAGTTGGTCATAGGACAAAAACTACATGATTCTATTTACATGAGGTATTTAGAATAGTCAAACTCATAGAAGCAAAGAATAGAATAGTGATAGCCAGGGGCTGGGTGGAGGGGAGGAAATGGGAAGTTGCTAATTATTGCATATAAAATTTCAGTTATGCAGTATCAACAAACTCTAGAAGTCTGCTGCACAACACTGTGCCTATAGATAACAATATTGTACTCTATCTGCACTTACAAATCTATGAAGGAGGGGATGTCTCATGTTAAGTGTTCTTACCACACACATACACATTTTAAGGCACATTACATAAAAATAAAAAGAATATTTAACAATTGTGCACATCATAATACTGCCTCAAAATATTTAAAGAATTTACAGAACTAAAAGTAGACATAGACTAATCAACTGTTAAAGTGAAAGATTTTAGCACATTCTTCCTCTAGTAACTGAAATAAATGAAGAAAAGTAGTAGATATCTAAAAGTGTAAATATCACAATTAATAGACTTTGCCTAATTAACACATGTAGAGCTATATATATAACAAATATAAAATATTCAATCTTTTAAAATGCATCAAGAATAGAAAATATCTTATACAAATCTAATGAAACATTTGTAAGATCTCTAAAAATCTATATAACATTGACGGAACAAGAACTAAATAAATGGATATATATATTATGTTCTGGGGTCAGAAAACACAAAAATTTTTAAATGTCAAAAGAATTTTTTTTACTGAAATGAAACTTTTCTTCAAAATGAAAAGGAAAGGAATATGTATGGAACCACCCGAGATTTCATCTAAACTTGGGAGGTGGGGAAGAAACTAGTCTAGAACACAGGTTTCAAGATGCATTAGGAGAAAAAAAATGCAATTGCTTTCTGCTTGTCTCCTGCTGAGTCCAGGAGAATAGTTGCAGTTGTTAAAAGGAAGTTCATAAATTCACCTTGTGAGGAAAATTAATCTTGATGCTAATTATGAAAAATGTGTCATATAGGTACTTATATAGGAAAGCAATTAGATAACAGGGTATACCCAATTATAGTTTCATAAAATGTACAGAAATATTCTTCAAATGCACATTTATTAATGCTGCATGAAAGCTGAAGGCCTTTTGCAAGGAAGTAAGATAATATAGCCAAGTGTGTAATCTTCAATAGAGAAGAGTTCAAAGGCCTCAGAGATGCAACAAAATAAACTGGAAAATACAAGAGCTTTGCAATTGGACAGACTTGATTTCAATTTAATCTCTGAGCCTTTGTGTCTTTATCTGTAATAACCATCTGACTGGACTCATTGAGGATTAAGTGAAATAAACTCTATAACACTGAAGTCTAGCATATATTAGTCTTTCTTTCTTTCCTCTCATAGACCAATATTGTTAGAATATCCAAGTCTAGACCACCTTTCTTATGTATTACAAATAAGCTTTGGCTAAGAGAAACACTTAAAGGGTGAAAATTCTGCTCAGTTGCTGAAATGTTATTTGAGTTGCTGGTTGAAAGGAGAGCCCCTTCATTTAGATACATGCAACAGAGTCAACATTCTGCTGTGAAACTGTAGAAAAATGACTTCTCTTTCTGCCTCCAGATGAAAGTTTCATCATGATCCTGCAGATATTGGCCTCAAGATGAGTAGGTCTGAGGGTGAGTCAAAATTTGTTTCCAGGAAACAAAAGAGTTTTAAATCAGTTCAAGTCCTCGGGACAATTTTGTTCCTGAAATCAGAGATGAGTGCATTGTGCACTGAAAACATAAAATTGAAATTGAACATAAAACCTTTGATTCCCTATTACTTATTTTATACACATAGAATTTAACATAGATGGACCTTGAAAGGATTATGCTAAGTGAGGTAAGTCAGACAGAGAAAGACGAATACTATGATATCACATGTGGAATCTAAAAAAGCCCAACTTGTAGAAACGAAGAGTAGAATGGTGGTTACGAGGGACTGACAGGTGGGGGAATAAGAAAGATACTGGACAGAGGGTCCAATTCACAACTAGAGATCTACTTAAGTTCTAGAGGTCTAACACACAGCATAGTGATTATAGTCAATGCTGTATTATAGACTTCAAAGTTCTCAGAGGCTAAATGTTAAATGCTCTCACCACATAAAAGAAATAGCAATTATGTGACCTAATAGATATGTGTAACACTGAGGCGGTAATCATACTGAAATACAATAGTGTATTAAATCAATACCATTGTACACCTTAAACTTACAAAATGTTACTTGTCAATTATATCTCATCAATGAAAGGAAAAAGAAAACTAAAAGTCTAGAACATCTTTTGAATGGAGAGAAAATCAATAAGGAATATCAAAATTACCCAAACAGCTACTTAAACAGTCTCATCAGCACCAGGGGATTAATAAATGTGCTTGCAAGGAAGTGATGCACATTAGAAATCTATGCTGGCAGGCGTAAATAAGGGAAACCACAGACTTTGTTTACCAACCTGGAAAGGCCAACTATAAGGAAGTAGAGCATAGAAAACACTTTAAAATGCAGCGCCAATTAAGTTGAGGTTATAATTTCATTTTTGTTGATCATCAGCACAAGCCTTCTTGGCACAATTTCTCGCTACCAACATAGAACGTTATTATCATTAGTATGGTTAGTTAGGTGGAAAGGAGTTCTAATGTAAAATTTGGGTATCATGAAATTTTATCAAAATTGACCTTTTACCCTCTACTTCCCCAGCTCAGCTTCTTGCCATTAGTTACTTAGTTGTTTGGGGAAAGAGAAAATGGCCTCAAATTCACTCAAGTAATGTCATGCATGATTGAAGCTCTTGAGAAATGGTGTCCAGAAAGATTCTGCTCTTTGAACAAAAGAGGCTACATTAGAAGCAGATGACCTTTACCATGAAGAGAAGGATTGGCCCTTACCATGTTGTGTAGCTTGGCATCCAAAATGATTCCTAAGATAAAAGGAAAATCTACGGGCAAATTTATAGAGATCATCTTAAATACAAACAAGAAAAGTTGTGAATTAAAGTAATAGTTTGAAAAAGTCTTTTGCAGTTAAGATCTGCCTAACTAAACAAATATATTAATAGAATGTAGAATTACATAATTTTTTTGAAAAAAAATCATACATGTATGTTAACTTTATAATTATCCCACATTTTGAAAATCTATTAGGGCAGAAACATAATGACATCATACAACTTCTATAAAAACAACCAAGTTGTCTTGCATTCAACTTAAATTAGTTTAAAATCATCTTACCTGTGTAAAAAGTATAAACTGAGCAAACTGCCAGGGAAGCATAAAAGCAACATTGGAAAGACAGAGTGCAATAAAATGCCTTCTATTATTGTTGGAGGTCCTTAATAGAGAGAATTAATATCAATAAGTTTTTACTGTAAAAGTAGCCTATCACTAAACAGAAAAGCTAACTTGAAAAATGTTGAAATCTAAAGACCCCTTACTTTTGGTGTAAGATAACAAAATACAGTTAAAATTTAAAAGGCCATTAAAGAACTGAAAATATCTGGGTCATAAAAATGCTTAGCATAAAACAATCTCAATTACAGCTTTAAATATTGCATCTAGTTTGTCAGTAAATAAAATATATTAAGCATAAATGTCTATTTTCCTTTCACATATGCATGTATTAGAAATTTGATACTCCAGCAACGTGGTCCGAAAATAGAGTGTGAACTAAGCCTGCCCATCTCAAGATACTTAGCCTCTACAAGCAGCAGCAGTTTTACATACCACCACCTTTGTATCTCAAAAAGCAATGAAGAAAAGTGTTAAGTGTTGCTGAAATATTAAGTCAACTACCATGAGAACATTTTAAAGAAAAAAATTAAAACAATGACTGAAAAAGAACTCTAGAATGCAGTTATAAACTGCTGCATACTGAAGTTTAAACTATCCAGTCTACAATTAAAAGATGTATTGGTAACCCAACAGCTTTTACCACACAGTTTCAGTATCTCTTAGAATATGAAAAAAGAAATGTAAACATTTAGTGTAAATAATAAAACTGTAGCTGTTCTTTTTTATAAAAGTTGTACTGGATTTTGATAAATCCTTATATTATGGTAGATAAATTTTCAAAAGAAAAATTTTAAATGTTCATATTGTTTAGTGATATCACAAAATATACTAAGTTCTCAGTTCTTTTATATTTACCAAACAACAGTGCCTTTTGGCTAAGTTGTGGAGTATACAGCATACTCGTACTCAAGGCTACAGTCCTAAATGTTGTAGTTAACGCATTTCATTCCATGAAACCCCTGACTGGTCAGATTAAAATCACTTCCAAAAATTGGAAAATAAAGCATCTTGCTAGGAATTTAGATTACCTAAAAGCTGTAGTCTAGACTCTTAAGTGGAAAGCAGTTGTTTACACAGTAATTTTATTTTCTTAACTGGATACTCTTATTTTTAAAGTAACTAAATATAAAGGGAAAACTAAATTTGATGATTATAACTTAATAGGGTGGAGTATATTTTAAGAAACTTAACTTATAATCTATTTATATTTGTTTTATAAAGAAAAATTACCTGAGAATCAAAGTTAAAATGCACATCTGAAGTACAAGAAACGGATATGAAAAACTTTCCCGGAGAGGTGGTGTCCACATTACACGGGTAGCCTGAAGTCAATAAAATGCTCACTTCACTTTATGTTCCATCGCAATAAATATTATTAATCTAAAAATCATGAGTATGCTGGTTTTAATAATTTTAATACTAGGCTCATTAATTTCCAAATGCCTGGGATAGCTTCTCAGTTTTTGGAGCTCTCTTAATGGGCATAGGCATTAGGTAGAGAGCCATTATATAGCAAGTTCAGAAGCAAGTGATAAATATATCATGCCAA
Organism: Canis lupus familiaris; assembly: GCF_011100685.1. Taxonomy (NCBI): domain Eukaryota; kingdom Metazoa; phylum Chordata; class Mammalia; order Carnivora; family Canidae; genus Canis; species Canis lupus. The sequence continues at coordinate 46,949,437 of NC_049235.1, forward strand.
ACATAAGAAAATCTAAAGGACAAACAAGGTAGCAGGTATAGAAGTGGTGAGGATTTTGGAACTGACAAACCAGATCCACATTCCAGCTCTGAAGTGATGACCCTGGCATCCCAGGGCTTTGGCATGTATGTATGCACAGAAAAAAACCTAACCAAATGTCAGCTAGGGCATTCACAAACACCAAGAGAGTTTATACATAACAAGTTGTCGCTACAAGTAATTATGATTGTCTCTGAATTTGTGAAACACACCTTTAAAAGAGTCAACCGTAAATTTCTAAAAACACCTGGAAATATTTGGAATCAATAATGTGATACATAAATGGAAGCACTGACACTTTTGTATAGATTTTTAAACTATTTCTAAGATGTGAGTATAAAGTTTCACATCAAGAATTCTAAAATTCTAGAAAGAATTGAAACTCTCATAAACTATTACCTCTCTTCCAAAAAAAGCAAAACTGAAGTTTAGGAGATGAATTATGGTATGTATAAGAAAGTCAATTAATCTAGCATACTCAAAAAAAGTTTTGTCTATACATAAATAGATTGGTAAACAACAGTACATTTAAGTTTATATATTTATGTATAATTTTCATGACTCCTTTGTCTGATTTTCTAAAATTCACCAATTGTTCTTTCCTAGTAGTAATGGATAAAAACTTCAACCCTGTGTAACTGGTGCCCCAACATATTACATATTTTGTTTCCCAAAGCTAGCAGTCATATTCTCTCACTTTTCACTGCCACCTCTCAGCATGGAACAGAATCTGGCACAGGTTACACACGCAGTATATTGCTGAATGAGTCTATCATATTCTAAATAAGTTTCTATGAGCTCTTTGTAGGTGGACTATATCCCATTGGACTGAGTTAGTAAATTTCTACTTTGAGTTCAGCATTTTGTGCAATTGAAAAGGCAACATGATGAAAGAGAAGCAAGGTGTTTGAGCCAGACAGATGGAGAATGGGAAGCCCAGTTTCCCTAGGTACTAAATGTGGAATCTTGCATAAGCAACTTAACCACTCTAAATTTCAATTTCTTATCTTCTACTGTGAGGATAATAACCACCTTCCAAAAACGTGTGGTAGGAGTAAATGAGATAATGTCTATATAAAGAGTCTGAACTCAGCAAGTACAGTATTTCCTCTTTCAACAAAATAGAGAATTTGCTTTTTCTACAAAATATAGGGACACTAAAAATCAGACAAGATATTTCACATCATAAATTCTAATTATGTAAAAATGTGGATTAGCATGATTAAAATATGAACTTACAACACAAGGTTCTTTAAAATATTGTGAGGTCCTAAGTAACATGCAATTATATATTGTTTTGATGAATATATTTCCTTGTTCCTATATAGCCCCTCCTATTTCTTAAAAATTATTTTCTAGAAAACAAACCTCTCCATGGTTGAAAAAGTAGCATAATACTGTAATTAGACCTCCAAGTTGAGTCCCACTGTTAAAAAAAGAGTATACATTCATAATTCATAAAAATATAGTGAGCTTTTCACAAATTATCTTAGAATTTAGTCATATTTAAAATGCGATAGTACTAAACTACATAGAATAATGCAAAAAATTTCCAAAGTATGCGTGTAGTTAATGTTTTTAATCTTGAATGTACAAGCATATAGGGTATCAATATAAAGTAATTTGAATTTTATAATTTGTTGTATTTAAAGTACTTTCTAAATAAAATACATAATAACTGAACGTAAAAATTTTTAACAGGCAGGCCGCACTTCAAAGTCTATATTGATTTCTTTGAATTTTCTGGAAGCCAGTTTTTTTTTTTTTCTTAATTGGATTTCAGTGACTGAGAGACAAAGACAAGAGCCCAGCAGTTTCACTTACAAGTGACTTTGACGTGTCTGAACTATTATAATCATTCTTTGGTTGAGTCCCAAAGAAACAACAATGCAGAATACAAAACTCAGATTCTGAATGGTTGATAATCACCAAAGATTAAGTACCATTTCTTAAAGTTGCCTTGTTTTTTTTTATGTTGTCATCACTGTAGCCACAGCTTCACACTTAGAAGACAATAAATATCACATGAATGATTGAAGAACAGAAGGAATGAGCTCAAAACAAGGAAAGCTAATGGGAAGTGATTTACCATTAACAGATTTTCACTGAGGGAAATTCAAAGGATGCCTTTGAAAAGAAAGAAATTGCACAGAGGAAGGTGTGAGAAGCAGAACAACTGCAGCCTACAGAAAGTTAGGATCATGTGGACATAAATCTAAGCAAGATCTGGTAACATAAGCAGCAATTATAGTGCCTTCCTGCTGTGGAGGGGTAATGGACGCACTAACCTATGATAATAATTATAACATGTGAGGGGCTGTTTTGAAGCAAAGTGTCCTAAAATTCCTTGTATTAATCAGATAGAAGGAGAAAGATATCAATTTTGGACTTGATAAAGTCAGATATGCATGTCAACATTTTATCATTAACCACCAGAAGAATATAAATAAAATAGCTAACTTCTAAGCTAGCATCAACAGGGGAGAGTAGCCAGGCTAAGAAATAAAATTTATCCCCAATTCCTATTTCTTTTGTTTCTCATATGCCATCGTTTCCAGTCTCCTCACAGTGTTGGTGACACTTTTATAGGCAACTTTTATTGTATCTGCATATCCTTCTCAAAGTCTGGAGCCTAAGAATGTATTTGATATTCCAGAACTGTGTAACCAATTTAGAGAAGACTATCACCTTTTTTTTGGGGGGGGGGGAGGCTCTCCCAGTGAAAAGTATCAATTTAAAAAACATTCTTAGTCTTGTATAACATTTTCCATATTTAAAAACAGCATAATATGAGCTAATGTCAAAAACAGAACATTTTAAAGCCTGCCAACATAATCTAAAAATAATCCTTTTCCTTCAAAATACTGATGAGTTTATGTTCTCCTAGAAGCCATACATTAAAAAGTACATAAAATTGTCTTGTTTCTAGAACAATTATAAAGTGAACATACTTGTAACTACTATATATCATTGAAATAGAAAATTGATCACATCCTGAGTCCCCACTTGACACCCCTTCAGACAGCCACTAATGTGATTTTTGTTATTATTAACAGAACCACATCTATACACAAATCAATACTACAACTTAATCTATTTTTAAACTTTATACAAATGAAAGTTGTATCTTTAAGTTTGTGCTTGCCTACATTCATTCAACACTATAGTTGTAAGATTTGTCCATGTTGATGTGTGTAGCTATAGCTCATTTATTCTCAATATTGCATATATTCCAGTGCATTAATGAGCTGTAATGTGTATACTTCTCTGTTGATAGACATTTGAGTTGTTTTCTGTTTGCAGCTATTGCAAACTACTGCTATATTCTTGTATGTACATCCTGGCATACACGGGCAAACTTTCTTAAGCATATATACATACATATCTATATATATTAGTGTAATTGGCACGCAACGTTACATTAGTTTCAGGTATACAACATAATCATTCAACATCTCTACACATGATGCTATGATTACAAGTGTAGCTGCCGTGTGTCACCACACAATGCTATTACAATGCCATTTGCTGTATTCCCTGTACTGTAGGGAATTACACAGCTATATTCCCTGTGCTGTGCCTTTCCTCCCTGTGACTTACTCATTTTCATAACTGGTTATCGCTCATTCCCCTCCCCCTATTTTGCCCATCCCCACTCCTCTCCCAAGTGGCAACCACCAAGTTTGTTTTCTATATTTATAAGTATATATACTTTAAAAAGGTATTGCAGAGTTAGAAGATATGTACACCTTCAACTCTACTAAATTATGTAGTATTTCCAAAATTGTTGTACTAGTGTATATGCCCATCTGCCATGGATAAAAGTTCCTTTTGCCATTGCAGTAGATGTGAAATAGTACGACATTGTGGTTTAAATTTGTATTTTTCTGATGGTGGTCAACTTTACATATATATATTGGCAATTTGGAATTCTTCTGATATATGTCTGATCATGAATATTTTATACAGTTTTCTATTGGACTATCTTCTTAGTCTTTGTCTACCCTCTAGAATATATACTCCAAGAGCACAGAGATTATTTGCATTCCTGGCACCTAGAGTAGTGCTTTTGGTCATAGTAGGCATTTAATAAATTAATTAAATCATCAATTAATTATTCTAATGTCTGGAAACTATGTTGGGTATATGCATTGCAATATCTTTCCCCAGTTTGTGGCTTATCTTTTCATTGTGTACTATCTTGAGGAACTTAAATGCTTCCCACCAAATTTATTGGTTTTCTTCTTAATGGTAAAACTTTTCTTAAGTTTTCTTAAGATTAAAAAAAAACATTTTCTTTTCTTTTTTTTTAAAGACTTCATTTATTTATTCATAGAGACACACACAGAGAGGCAGAGACACAGGCAGAGGGAGAAGCAGGCTCCACGCAGAGCCCAACATGGGACTCAATCCTGGGTCTCCAGGATCATGCCCCAGGCTGCAGGCGGCGCCAAACCACTGCGCCACTGGGGCTGCCCAACATTTTCTTATCTTGATTTACTGATATATTCTTCTACATAACATTCTATAATTAATAATTTTATAATTTTGTCTTTCATTTTATATTTTATAATTTTGTCTTTCATATTTGAATTTTTAATCTTACTAGACTTTAATTTTCATACAGTTCCAACTTCTTTTTGTTCTGTATCGTCTTCCGATTATACCAGCACCATTTATTGAGAAGCTGGCCCTTATCTACTGATGTACAATATTCACTCTATCCTACATCAAGTGTCTTTAAATGGACAAGTGTTTCTGAGGCCTGCCTTACTCCACTGATCTGCTTGCCTATCCCTATGGCACAATCGCATTGCCTTGTTTGCATCAGTTTTATATTAGAGAAACAATTACTAAAGTAAATCCTCCTATCTTGCTCAAGAATGTCTCTACTATTTTAAGCACTTTGCATTTCTGAACAATTTTAAAATCAGCTTACCAAAGCAAACAAAATGGGCAATGTATTGAATCTATAAATCAATTGGAATAATTCTCAATTTTCTATTATTGCCTTCCAACCCATGATTATTTATATTTATTTAGATCTTTCATTTATTTAGATCTCCATTTATTTACACCTTTCTAAAAATCTATCAATAAAGTTCTGTAATTGTCCCAAAGAAGTCATATATATTTCTTATCAGATATTTGTTAAGTAAAAACTTTATGCTTTCAATGCTTTTTTTTTAAAGGCATCCTTTTAAATTTTCAATTAAAACATCAAAGTACAGATTTACAATGTCTGAATATAAATTTTTGTATTCAGTAACATTATAAATTTTCTTATTATATTAATTTTTACCCATAGATTCTTTTGGATTTTCTACATAAATGTGTATGATCTGCTTATACAGACACTTGTTTCTTTTTTTTTTTTTTAAGTTTTCCAACCCTTATACTTACTAATACTTTTTCTTAACTTGCTGGCTGGATATGATACCTGGTACAATGTCGCAAATGTTACAATTTTTTATTGGTGCTATGCTACTATTTTGATGCTAAAAACTTCCTAAAACAAGAACTGTGTATATATTAATCTCTATATAGACATACACCCTATGAAACCTCAATACTTATTGAAAGAGTAAATCTGGATTTTTAACTTTAAATGTTGTGCAGTTCAAGAATAACATTATAAAGAAAGCTGGTGGTCAGTCAGGAATATATTCTGCTGTAAGAAACAAAAATTTAACAAAAGTGGCTTAAATAACATGGGTTTTTATATAGTATTCAACAAGAAAATGCAAGATAAGTGTCTGTTGGCATTGGTTCACTAGCACAAGGGCCTTAGGGTAGATTTATGCTAGGTTTACAGCCTTTCCCTCATGGTCATTAGATGACTACAGCAGCTCTTGGTATCACAGTCAAGTTTAAAAGCAGAAGACAGAGAAGGGGCAAATGAAATCTACCCTTTTGTGAGAAAAATAAATGCTTTTCTAGGTGTAAACAAGACTGATTTCACCATATTTTTCACTGAAGAAAAAAAAAACCTAGCTCATATGGCTATCCTAAGAAACAATGGAGAATGAAAAACAAAATACACAACTATCATAATCAACTTCAACCTATCACCTGAGATTGTACACACTACTATCCCAAACCAAATTGTGGTACTATTAACAAGAAAGATAGGCTATCAAATATAAGTGTCTGCCACAGTGATACACATTTTCTTTTACTGCTTTCTTAATTTCACAAATACAGACTTAAAATTAGAAATAACCTGCCACTAATACCAACCAAAGATTCCTCTAATGTTATAGTAATTTTACATACGGTCTAAAAGTATTCTCATTAAAAACTTTGTTAAGAAATTTTAATTCACTTTTTAAAATCCCCACAAGGATAAAAAAGAGACCTTTAAGATATTTTTAGTGACAACTCTAGTTTCTGGTTGCACAATATTAGCTAAGTTTCTGGAAAAAAATAAATTTATAAAATTTCCTACTATTAATCAATTAACCTCATAATTATCCTTTTCCTTTAATCAGAAATGTCAGCCAGTTCTTATAAGCCTACTTAAGGATCTTACCTCAGGTATGCACCATGTATGAAGAACAATCCCATCATTATTCCATTTAAAATAAAAATCACAGCAACATAAAAGCAAGCAGGGTCTCCCAATCCTTTAAAAAGACACAGATTGTTGAGTTTAAATTAATAAATGACTATAAAGCAAGTGGGCATAATTATCTCATAATTTGTAATGAAGGGTTCATGGACCTGCTGAAAACATTTGCTGTTCAGATTAAGTACTTTCCCTTTACATGATGTATTGTTACATCTATATTTTATACTTTTAATTACAGTCATACTTTCCCCTAATGAAGTATTATTATACTGTAATGACTGGTTGGTGCATCACTTTGTTTAGGTGATGCTACTATTGTTCAGTATCTAGAACTCTCTATGGAGTCACTTCATGCATTACAGAAGAAAACCCACTGCATTATTTTTCTACTTTCCTAGGTTCTAGGATGAGTAAGATATGGCCCCTGACCTCAAGGAGCACCTTAGTCTATATGAGATGACCTAGTTATTTGATCCATTACTATGTATAGCCAAAACCTTAATCCTTAATATATCTCATGTATAAACAAGCTTTGTGTGTGTGTGTGTGTGTGTGTGTGTTATGTATAAACATACATATAGTTTATTAGGTGCTATATAATCATCTCACAGAATTCTCAGAACAGATCTATGAAATTAGTAAGAAAATACTTTTATTACTGAAAAAACAAAACACAGAAAACTTAAATAAATTGCCAGAAGTTATTTAGCCATAACAGATGCAGCCAAGATCTGAAGGCTGGCTTTTCTGATTCCTACTATTTCTCTGACCATTCCTTTTCAGTCTGTTTTAATAACTTTTGCTCCATTACACACCCTTGCTTACATTCCTAGCATCATTTCACACCATTTTTCCCTTTCTTTCTCTGCACCCAGAAGTCTAGTCTTCTTTTAATTTTCTCTTACCTTGGGATTTCTGATTATTCTGGTCCCTATTCTTGAAACACTTCTTCTCCCTTACTCTCAATCTTAGCAACCTCATTTTCTTATTTGTAATATCTATTGCAGTTTACACCCTACTTATGTGTAAACTCTATGAGGGTGAGGTCCATGTCACCTTGATCCCAAGAGCAAACACTAACTTATCATTTAGTGGCAACTTAATAAATATCATATATGCACATATACATCAGGCAATTTTTTACATCCCTCAGAAAAAGTGATACCTTCTAAGCTGAGTCATTCCAAAGTCTCTCCTTTTATGAAGCATTTTCTTGATTCCTTTGTACAAAATAACCTAAGTACCTCTCAAATATCCTCTATCAATGCTATCTTAGATGTTAAAAAGCTCAGCTATGGGTATAAGTAAATATGGAAGGGAAATACAGAAATACACAGTAAATAGTATAAGAATTAAATGTTATATAAACAAGTCTATAAAAATATATTTATAAAATACAGTAAGTAGTCATATACAGAATATGAAGAAATAAAAAACTGTGTAAATATTATGCAAGTAGATATATTAACTTTGAGTAAAGTTTTTAGACTGAAAAGTGTTAAACAGCAATTATCTTTTTTTTTAAGATTTATTTATTTATTCGTGAGAGACACAGAGAGAAAGAGAGAAAGAGGCAGAGACAGAGGCAGAGGGAGAAGCAGGCTCCGCACAGGGAGTCTGATGTGGGACTCAATCCCAGGACTCCAGGATCACACCCTGGGCTGAGGTTTTGCTAAACCACTGAGCCACCCGGGCTGCCCTAAACTGCAAATATCTTAAATAAAAGTGACAATTACAGATCCTGGAAAACAGATGATTCCAAAAGGGGTTCTTTGGCAAAGATGCCAACGTAGAAGATGTATGGAGAGTTCTATTAGAACTGTTCATGAGCTGTGAGAATATGAAAAAAAAATAGTATTTCTAAAACAACCTATTAATTGCATATTTGATTTTTAAATATGTATGTATAACTACATTTTACATGAATTATTACATGTAGATATTTGATTACTGACTCTACATTGCCCAGATTTATATATTCAAACTACCCCAAAACATTTTTTAAACCTTTTTATTCTGAAAGAGAAGAATGACTTATACTCAGTATTGCTTTACATTGGGACATCTTAATACTCAAATTCCAAACTGATACTCATAAGTACATGGCCTTCTCAGAAAATTACTTTTAAGGGTATGTACTCTTTTAATCAGCTCTAGAGTGTTTTTAAAAAAAATCAACTACAGTAGTCTATAGTTCTTAAAATGAGTTCACAACACTAAAACATTTATGTAAACATTAATGACAACATAGCAGCATTTTAGAAAGAAACATGCCTTCACAACTTTGAACTTCATTTAAAGGTTCTACTCTGGTGACATTCCAGCAGGTCTTAGTTTCCAGTCCAAATAAATTCATTATTCCCACAAATATGCGATACCAGAAGGCTATAATCACCTACAAAGATAAAAATGAAAAGAGATGATGGAGGAAAATATCCTATCATCGTAATAATAATTTTTCCAAAACACAATTTTATGATGGTTTCCTTTGGCATTATAAACTTTGACAAGTTTATTTAAATCAAATGACTCGGAAAACAGTCATTTTAAAATATAAACTTTGACAAGTTTATTTAAATCAAATGACTTGGAAAACAGTCATTTTAAAATTATATACACATGCACAATAAACTAAAGTTGTATATTACTAATTAATGCACATCGATAAAAATTTGTTATGATCAACATTTCTATAATATATTCTTGTAATCAATTCTACAACATAAATAGCAGTAGCTATAAAATAAGTTAGTACCGTATATTTAAATATGACAGTGATTAACAGCAAAATACAATGATTTACAGGAATATTTCATAACATTTCATTTATTGAATTTATTTGCTTCATGGTCTAAAAAATATTAAACCAACTGCATATGGAATAATAGCTCCTGTGTCCATTAAAACTTTGACCAAGTAGGTTTAATTAACCAATTCTTCCCATTTTGTAATCCACTTTGTGAAGTTTAAAGACAAAGGAAAAGAACAACCATAGAAAACTACAAACAAAATGCTCATGCCTGGAAGATTTTTTGAAGAATAATTTATAGATTTGGGAAAAAGTAATGCAAGATCATTGGAAGAAGAATAAAAAAGTAAAGAATTCAAGTGAAAGTGAAAACCACCCAGAGCTAACTATTTAAAAAATTTTGGTGATCGTCCCTCCAGTCTCCCTCTTGGTATATAAAAACACATAGCTGGATTCGGTATTATATAATATTATATAAGATGTTAATGTAATACATATCATAAACATCTTTCTATATACAAAAAGTATAGATTTATTATTTTATCATTTACTTTTATAAAGCTGACCTTAGACAAGAAATTGTAATATATATTCTTGTGTATTTATCATCCATGTACAAAAACTTACCACAATAAATGTATGTGCTAAATCTAAATCTAGAATTATACTCTTTTCTGGAAGATAGACAGCTTGATATAATAGGACAGTACTGCTCTAAAGTACTGATGTTTAAGTCAGAATTAAACTCAAATTCTGACTCTGCAAGTTATGATTTTAATAGTCTGAAATAAATCCTTCACCCTCAGAATCTTGGACACCTCATCTCTAAAATGATGTTAATAATAACCATCTTGCGGGAGTGACAGGGGATTAGAGCATACATGCTGGTATATAGTTTAGCATTAAATACTTTGCCTTTTCAAAATATGTTATTCCAAACTTGACACTTTTAGCTTTGGGTGAAACATTAATCTCCTTATGAACACAAAAAGTATCGACATTCATTTCAATATACAAAGTGGCAAGCATATGTAGATCTTCTCTACACTCCATCTATGCAATGTGAAATAAGACTGAATGATTCCTTGTTGCCTCATTCTTTATGATACTATAAATTTACATTATCATTATTATTTTTTCATAATATCAAGGAGACTGGCGGTTGCTAATTATACAATATCTTTGAATAAGTAAAAAGAAAAAATAGCTACTGTTTTTGAGAACATGCTGTTTGAAAATGGAACAAAAAACAGCAATTTTACTATATGAAATTCTAAAAATAACTCTAAAACTACTGTAGTAAGCTAAATCCTTATCTTATATATAGAGTAAGTTAACATTAAATAAAGCTGAATATTCAAGACGCTGGTTGTCTTTTAATTTTTGAACTTACACTGGAGTTATAGATAATCATCAGAGGAAATAAGAACAGAAGAGTATCTCTGAAGAGTAAGATGGGATATAAAGAAAGCTGGTGCAGAAAAAAGCTTCTTTCATCTTAGATCTTAGGCAGGTCTATATTATAGAATTCTTACTATTGAAAATTACATTGAAAAATACTTAAAAAAAAAAAAAAAAACAACACCTGAGCACCTAGGTGGCTCAGTCGGTTATGTGTCTGACTCCTGATTTTGGCCCAGATCATGATCTCAGGGTTGTGAGACCAAGCCCCAAGTCAGTCTCCACACTGGCCATGGAGCCTGCTTTATGTTCTCTGTCTCCTTCTCCCATTGTCCCTCCCCCCACCTCTTTTTTCCCCTCAAAAAAAGAAAAAGAATTTTTAAAAAAGAAATAAATCTAGGAAACCTCCAAGTACTTGGAAATTAGACAACATAATATCAAATATCCAATGGATCAAAGAAAAAAAATCACATGGGAAATTAGAAATTAGAAAATAACTTGAAAAAAACAAAAATGAAAAAACAATATATAAATATTAAATAATATGAATTTCTGCTTTGGAGAAGATGTAGTTAGTAGACATTCTTCTTCAACTGTGACTAAAACTCCTGGGAATTATATAAATCAAACATAAGAAGACCGTGAAAGGTAGAGAGAAGGGAAACTATCTAGGGATCTTAGGACCCAAGGAACAGCATGATGATGAGTTCCCTAGACTTTCCTTTGGCCTCATCTTCTCATATTTGGAGTTAAGAGTCTGGCAACCAGAAACACCAATGGGTGTAGACACAAAAAAGATTGACAAAAGCCTACTCCCTCCAACTAAAAGACCAGGAAAGTGGCAACCTAGGAATACATAAAAATTTTTATAAACAATGATATCTCTCCTCAACCAAATACTACAGAAAACAACAATGACGAAAATCCTGTATGGTCCCACTCCCACCAACAAAGGTCAAATTGGGAACCTACTCTTCAACCTTCTCTAGGCTTTCAACAAGACATCCCAACTCACCCACTAGGACGTTGTAGGAGAAAGCCAAGTAGGAAGCCCTCTCTCCAGGTGGTGTCAGTATAGAGCATGTGGGGGGAGCCTGGACTTCTACCCCAAGCAGCAATAAGTCATCCTTTCCCCCTTCCCAGGGTGGTAATGTCAGAGGAGGCCTACTGAGAAGTCAGGGCTTTCATCACCACCCAGGGGTAACAAGGCCATCCGCACCATTGTGTCTGCAGAGATCACAGAGTTAGTGAGAATTCTGATCTCACTCAAAGGTAATGAGGAGTACCTCCACTTTGGGGTTCACAAGAGGCCAGAGGGAAACCTGGATTTCAATACCCATCTGGCAGTAACAAGATGACAGATGTCCTCATTCCTTTGCTGGAGTGGTGCCAAAGGAAGCCAGCTAGAACAAAGGTTTAAATAAGATCTAGTTTCATAAAATAATGTTCAAATGTCCATCAATTGAAATTTACTTATCATGTCAAGAACCATAAGGATCTCAAACGGAATGAAAAAAAAAATCAACAGATTCCAACAATGAGATGACTAAAATATTAGAATAATTGCTCCCATGAGAAATTATGAATGTGCTAGAAACAAGTAAAAACCCAGAAAGTCTCAGAAAAGAAATAAAAGATATGAAATAAACAAACAAAAATTTCAGAACTGAAAAATACAATAACCAAGCTTAAAAGCCAGTGGATGGGCTTAACAGCTGAATGAAGGGATAGAGGAAAATAATCAGTGAACTTACAGATGAAACAAGAGAAATCACTCAATATGGGCAACAGAGAAAAAAAAAAACATTAAAAAAAAAAATAAGGTTCCCTAGGGGTCTCCGGGACTATAAGAAAAGACCTAACACTTCTTATCACTGATGTCTTGAAAAGAGAAAAGAAAGAAAAAAACCAAAGCTGAGCAAAACAAAAATAGGATAAAACCAAAGAAATCCACACGAGGATACATCACACTTCTGAAAACTTTTAAACATTACACTTCTGGAACTCTTGTGAAAACTATGTATATATACGACAGCAACAAGGAAGAAAAAAAAATCTTGCCTAAAGAAGAAAAACAATTCAACTGACAATGGATTTATCATCAGAAACCATGAAAGGCCAGAATGAAGTGGTACATTTACCAAGGCTAAAAGAAAAAGAAACTGTCAACCTAGAATCCTATATCCAGAAAAAAAAAAAATAGCCTTCAAGAATTAAAGGGAATTTGAAGATACCTGGGTGGCTCAGCAGTTAAGTGTCTGCCTTCAGCCCAGGGCATGATCCTGGAGATGGGGAATCGAGTCCACATCAGGCTTCCTGTGAGAAGCCTGCTTCTCCCTCTGCCTGTGTCTCTGCCTCTCTCTCTCGCTCATGAATAAATAAATAAAATCTTTAAAAAAAGGGGGGGGGGGAATTTTATATGAAGGATGAAAAAGAAAAGCTAGGAAAATATGTTGCTACCAGACTTATCCTAAAAGAATGGCTAAAGATAATGGCTAATCTTTTTTTCCTTTAAGATTTTATTTATTTATTCATGAGAGACACAAAGAGAGAGGCAGAGACACAGGCAGAGGGAGAAGCAGGCTCCATGCAGGGAGCCCGATGTGGGACTCAATCCTGGGATTCTAGGATCATCCCCCTTGGCCGAAGGCAAGGGCCAAACCATTGAGCTACCCAGGAATCCCCGAGAATTCTTTAAACATAAATGAAATGATAAAAGAAGGTATATTAGAAAATGAGGAAACTTTAAAAATGGATAAAATAAACTTCTCTAGTTTTTTAAAAATATTTTATTTATTTATTCATGAGAAACACAGAGAGAAGGCAGAGGCACAGGCAGAGGGAGAAGCAGGCTCCTCACAGGAAGCCTGATGTGGGACCGATCCCAGAATTCCAGGATCATGCCCTGGGCCAAAGGCAGATGCTCAACCGCTGAGCCACCCAGGTGTCCCATTTCTCTAGTTTTTAAAAAATAAATTTGAGGGCTAAAACATACATCATAGTACTGTCTGATGTGGTTTTAAATTGATGTAGAGGAAATATTTAAGACGATGATGTTATAAAGGGAGAAGGACGGGATCCCTGGGTGGCGCAGCGGTTTGGCGCCTGCCTTTGGCCCAGGGCGCGATCCTGGAGACCCGGGATCGAATCCCACATCGGGCTCCCGGTGCATGGAGCCTGCTTCTCCCTCTGCCTGTGTCTCTGCCTCTCTCTCTCTCTGTGACTATCATGAATAAATAAATAAAATCTTTAAAAAAAAAAAAAAATAAAGGGAGAAGGACAAAGAGACGTAAAGGGAGGTAAAGTTTCTGTACCTCATTTGAACTAGTAAAATTGTAATAGCAGTAGACTGTAATAAGTTATGTATAGGTAATATACTAGCTACAACGACCACTAAAAATGCTACGTAAAGTAAGATACATTCAAAAAGTAGATAAATCAAAATAGAATTTAAAAATCTTCAAATAGGGATCCCTGGGTGGCGCAGCGGTTTAGCGCCTGCCTTTGGCCCAGGGCACGATCCTGGAGACCCGGGATCGAATCCCATGTCGGGCTCCCGGTGCATGGAGCCTGCTTCTCCCTCTGCCTGTGTCTCTGCCTCTCTCTCTCTCTCTCTCTCTCCTCTGTGACTATCATGAATAAATAAATAAAATCTTTAAAAAAAAAAATAAAAAATAAAAAAAATAAAAAAAATAAAAATCTTCAAATAACCCACCGGAAGGCAGAAACAAGAAAATAGAAAAATGAAAAATGAAGGACAAACAGAAAACCAAAAATAACAGACTCAAGTCAAAACAGATGAATAATTACATTAAACATAAGTGGTAAAACACAAAAATTGTAAGATAAATTAAAAAACATGACTCATCTATAAGAAACATATTTCAAATATAATAATAATAACAGACTAAAAATAGAAGGATAAAAAAAGATGTATTATGTACACATTAAAAGAAAGAAGAAACAACTATTTTACTATTGGAAAAAAGTTGACTTCAGGGTAAACAAAATTATAAGTGAAGGAGGTAGGGTTATTATATAATGATTAAACTCCAACAACAAGATGTACAGTTGGAGACGTCAGCATCCCTCTCTCAACAATGGATGGATGAATTAGAAAATCAGAAGGATTGAAAAAATATCACCACCACCATCATCCAACAGGAACTAATCAACATTTATAAAATATTTCACCCAACTATACATATTTTTTTGAAGTGCTCACAGAATATATGTCAAGATAGACCATATTTTTGACCATTAAACAAACCTCAACAAATTTAAAAGGATCAAAATGATACAAAGTGGGTTCTCTAATAAACACAATGAATTTAAGCCACAGGGATGCCTGGGTGCTCAGTGGTTTGGCGCCTGCCTTCAGTCCAGGGCGTGATCCTGGAGACTGGGGATCGAGTCCCACATTGGGCTCCCTGGATGGAGCCTGCTTCTCTCTCTGCCTGTGTCTCTGCCTGTGTCTCTCATGAATAAATAAAATCTTTTTAAAAAATTTAAGCCACAAATGACTAACAGGAAAATAAAAATGAAATCTGCTAACACCTGGAAACTAAGAAAAAACCCTACTTTTAAAAATCTGTCATCCAAGGGACACCTAACTGGCTCAGTTGATAGAGCATGGGACTCCTATCTCAGGGTTGTGCGTTTAAGCTTTTTGCTGGATGTAGAGATTACTTAAAAAATGAAAGAAGTTTAAAAAAATCCAGAGATCAAACAGGAAGTCTCAAGGAAAATAAAATATTTATGTATATATATGTTAAAATAAAAATGAAATACAAAGTTTCCAAGTCCATCATCTAAGAAGCTTTTTAGTTACAACTCCATCCTAATAAGTAAAAAGCTGAAAAAAACTGAAAAATCAGCAACTCTTAGATTCATAAGAAAAGTGAGATTACAGGGCAAATTCCTGCTTTCCATATTGGAGATCGACAGGTAAATTGAGAGAATCACGACTTAGTGGAACAGAAACCCATGAGCAAAAATCTCCATGGGAACCAGCTGGAGAGTAGGAAAAACTAAACTGTAATTGATAAATTGCTGGAGGCATAAGGTAGACAAGTCTGAGAGCCAAAAACTCCAGGGAGACCCAATAATAGGGGAAATGCCAACACACTTATGAGTTTTACTTCTAGAAGCTCACTAGGGTCACACAGTGAATGTCAAAGAAAAGTCTTCTCCTGATCCCCCTACAGCAGTGGGTAGTGGAAAAAGGATCATTTTTGAAACACACCAGAGCGCTCAGTTCTTAGCAAAGCCTGCCTCAAGAGAAATTATCTAACTAGAGCCTAACCTGCTAAGGTTTTATCGGAGCCTAGCAGAGAGGGAAGCAGGGAAATACCCAATTCCAGCCTCTTCTAGCCATCCCATTGCACCTAAGCAGAATACAAAACCTGAAAACTTGTGAAGTTCACAGCCCAGAGGCACAAGTTCATAAAGGACTGACACCTAGTGACAAGATTATGGAATGCTTCTTATCACCACACTACTGAAAGCCTATTTACAGCAGTTTTTATTACCATTTTACTAGTTCAAATGAGGTACAGAAACCTTACCTCCATTTACATCTCTCTCCCTTCTCCCTTTATAATATCATCATCTTAAATATTTCCTCTACATCAATTTAAAACTACATCAGACAGTACTATGATGTATGTTTTAGCTCTCAAATAAATAAATAATATCTTTAAAAACAAACACACGGTAACAACAAAAACCCTGGAATATTCGAGAACTGTGAGACAACAACAGAAGGTGTACCATACACATAATTGGGAATACCAAAAGTATAAAGGAG
Organism: Canis lupus familiaris; assembly: GCF_011100685.1. Classification (NCBI taxonomy): domain Eukaryota; kingdom Metazoa; phylum Chordata; class Mammalia; order Carnivora; family Canidae; genus Canis; species Canis lupus. Next base: position 46,966,006 of record NC_049235.1, read on the forward strand.
AAAGGAGAAGAAATATGTGAAATGATTCAGGAGTCCGTCACAGATCCAGGAAGCTCAGAGAACACCAAGCATGATAAATGCCAAAAATGACACCTAGGCATATTGTATTCAAACTACAGAAAATCAAAGTTAAGGAAAATTTTTGAAAGAAGCCAGAAGAGAAAAATAAAAAATAAAAAACACCTTACTTGGTAAAGATAAGAATTACATCTGATTTCTCAGAAACCATTCAAACAAGAAACTGGACAGTTAAGCGTCTGTCTTTGGCTCAGGTCATGATCCCAGGGTCCTGGGACAGAGCCCCACATCTGGCTCCCTGCTCAGTGGGTAGCCTGCTTCTCCCTCTCCCTCCCGCTCCCCCTGCTTGTGCTCTTTTGCTCTCTCTCTCTCTCTCAAATAAATAAATAAAATATCTCTCTCTCTCTCTCTCTAAGAAGAAGAAGAAAAAAGAAGAAGAAGAAGAAGAAGAAGAAGAAGAAGAAGAAGAAGAAGAAGAAGAAGAAGAAGAAGAAGAAGAAGAAGAAAGAAGGAAGAAGAAGAAAGAAGAGGAAACAACAACAACTGGTCTGCTATATTTAAAATGCTAAGAAACAAAAAATTTAGAAATCTGTAGCAGCATGTGAAATTATCCTTTAAAAGTGAAGCAGAAATAAAGGCTTCAGACAGAAAAATTGAAGGACTTTGTAAAAAAATTCTTTACAGGGGATAAAAAAAAGATACAGATCAGAAACTTCAATCTACATAAAGAAAAAAGAGCATGAAGAAAAGAAAATTGAAGATAAAATTAAAACTTTCCTTTCATTATTCTTTTTTTTTTAATTTTTATTTATTTATGATAGTCACAGAGAGAGAGAGAGAGGGGCAGAGACCCAGGCAGAGGGAGAAGCAGGATCCAAGCACCGGGAGCCCGATGTGGGATTCGATCCCAGGTCTCCAGGATCGCGCCCTGGGCCAAAGGCAGGCGCCAAACCACTGCACCACCCAGGGATCCCCTCATTATTCTTATTAATCTAACACATAAACTTTGTTCAAAATAGTAACAGCAACAATGTATTCAACTATGCGTAATTATGAATGTGTGTATGCTTATGTATAGGTGACATGAATGACAGAAAGCATTCAGGGGTTGGGAGGAAGGAATTACAATTATTTTGTTATTATAAGATATTGACATTAGCCTGGAAGTGGTTTAATGCTATTTGAAAGTGGTCTTGGATTAGTCATAAATGTGTATTATAGCGGGCATTGAGGTGGGCACTTGACGGGATGAGCACTGGGTGTTATTCTGTATGTTGGCAAATTGAATACCAATAAAAAATAAATTTATTTTTAAAAATAACTAAATAAATGTGTATTATAAACTCTAGGACAACCAAAAATGTAAAAAAAAATAATTATAACTGATAACCTAAAAAAATGAGATAAAATGCAATAATATAAAAGCTCAATTAAAACCACAAAAGGCATAGAAAAAATGGAAGTCAAAATAGTAAAAAGAGCAAAGGCAACAAATAGAAAATAGTAACAAATATAGTGGATATCACAACTTTATTAAACAACCAACTTTAAAAATAAGATGCCTACAGATTAAAAGTAAATGAATTAAGTAAGATATACTATGTTAAAACTAATTTTAAAAAGCAGGAGTAACTATACTAATTCCAAACAGAGCAGACTACAGTAAGAAAAGTTATCAGGGGTAGAGAGTGGTATTACACAATAATAAAGGAGTCAATTCTACATGAAGACATAATCCTTAATGTGTATGCATCTAACAACAGAACATCAATAAAATTGATAAATCTCTAGCCAGGTAACATAAAAAAAAAGATAGAGGACATGAATAGTAACAGAAATGAAAGACAGGACATCACTACAGATCCCATGGGACATTAAGCAAATAATAAAGGAATAATGAACAGCCCTTTGCCCATAAATTTCACAATTTGACAAACCAATTCCTTGAAAGACACAATCTTGCCAAAATTCAAACAAGAATAGACAATCTGAATAGGACTATCTCTACTAAATAAATTTAATCAATATTCAATAACCTTCCAAATCAACCCAGGCCCAGATGGGGTCACCAGTGAACTGTACCAAAGAAAGAATACCAGTTTTCTAGAATCTCTTCCAGAAGATAGAGCAGACAGAACACTTATGAACTCATTTGTTGAGGCCAGCATTATGCTAATACCAAACCAGAAAAAGATACAAGAAAACTACATATAATATCTTTCATGAACATAGATTCTCAAAAAAAAAATAGCAAATCAAATCCAACAACCTATAAAAATTATAGCCTGACCAAATAGGGTTTACTGCAGGTATGTAAAGCTGGTTCAAAATTTGAAAACCAAATAATACAATCCATTATATTAACAGGATAAAGAAGAAAAATGACAAGATCATATCAACAGATAGAGAAAAAGCATTGACAAAATTTAACACCTACTCAAGATCTTTAAAAAAAAAAGACTATTAGTAAACCATGAATAGAGGGAACTTCCTTAACTTGATAAAGAATATCTATAGAAAACCTATGGCTAAAGTTATTCTTAATGATGAGAAACTTGAAGCTTTCCCACCAAGATCAGGAACAAAGCAAGATGTCCCATCTTACCACTCCTGTGATGAGACAACTCAATGGGAGAAAGAAGAGTTACCAAAAAGGAGCACATGGAAACGTCTCAGAATTATGGAAATGTTTTATAACTCAATTGCAGTGGCTTTTTACACGTGTCAAATGTATAACTCAAAGAACTGTACACTCAAAATGGTGTATTTTATTGCATATAAGTTATACCTCAACAAAACTGATTAAAAAGTAGTCAGAAAGAAGATTCAGCACATATTACTCAGGATTACTCTACAAAATATATAAATTTTGCCAACAAGTAAATAAGAAAACAACTACCAAGTGGTGATAAAGATTTATACAGGTTTTTGATAGAAGAAACAATCCAAATGATTAAACATGAATATATTTAAAATAAAATATTCTTAGCTCAAAAATAATAAGGGAAGTACAAATTAAAATGAATAGCATATCACACCCATTAGAAGAGCAAAACCAAAAAGTTTTATAAACTGAAATCTAATTAGGATATGAGGAAAAGTAAATACTCCTCCACAGTAGTATGAGTTGCTACATTTGCATCAGAGAGCAATTTAGCAACATCTGATAAAGTCGACAAAACATATACTCTACAACACAACTATTCTGCTTTTAGAGTATCCCCCCCCAAATATTGCATATATATACAATTAGAAAACACAAGAACATATATTTTGGAAGATAAATTTGGAACATATATTTTAGAACTATATAATTTTAAAACTAGAAACAATATCCACAAGGAGGGGAATGTATAAATAATGTTGGGAATTCATAAAATGGTTAAAGAAAAAATACATACATAGCGTTCAAAAATTTAATGTTGAGAAAAAAGTTCTAGAGTGCTTTATTTGGTATGAGAGCATTTATGTGGATTTACAAAAACACGTAAAACAACCCTTGAAAATAAGGAATGATGGATACACACATAATACATTCCTGATGATGATACTTGTGAGAATGGAAAAGGAACAAACGTGACTGGGAAGCAAAACAAAGATGACACTAACTATATATATATATTTTTTTAAATATTTCATTGATTTATTCATGAGAGACATAGAGAGAAGACAGAGATATAGGCAGAGAGAGAAGTAGGTTCCTCACAGGGAGCCTGATGTGGGACTCGATTCCAGGACCCTGGGATCAGGTCCTGAGCCAAAGGCAGATGCTCAACCGCTGAGCCACCCAGGGTCCCAACTCTAACTCTATTTATAGTGCTTTAAGGTATCTGAAGCAATCAGGCAGCCCAGGGCTCAGTGGTTTAGCACTGCCTTCAGCCCAGGGCCTGATCCTGGAGATCTGGGATCGAGTCCCACGTTGGGCTTCCTGCGTGGAGCCTGCCTCTCCCTCTACCTGTGTTTCTGCCCCTCTCTCTCTCTCTGTCTCTCATGAATAAGTAAATAAAATCTTTTAAAAAAAGTATGTGAAAAATTACAAAAGAGTCACATTAATTTATTCTCAATGGTTGATCACACGTTGATCACACCTTTACTTATTTTCTCTAGGTTTCTGTTAATTTTCAACATTTCAAAATGAAAAACATAGTAATTTTTAAAGCTACAAAATATGAAGAAAGGTCTAAGAAGCACTAATTTTTAACAAATGTGCTGGATTCTGAGATAACTCGAAAGTAGTGCACACCATGACATCAAATTAGCATTTATCTTAACAGCTCAAAAATTGAACTTACTAATTTTTTGTTGTCACTGTTCCAATTTCTAGAATCTGCAGACTACCATAAAATCCATACTCTTTTAGACTAAGCATTGGAAGATATTTATAGACCTCTATGTGACTAAATAAATCTCTATTAATGTAACTCCAAGGTCACTGTTCTGCTCATAAATTTCAGTGTTCCTTCATGAGACCAGTACGCCCATTCACAGGGTCTCCATTTAGAGCACATCTTGGCTCCTTCCTGTTTGGCTTCTCTAATTAAATTGGTCATTACTTCCAGACTAAGGTTCATTTCTCCGACTTTATGTAAGCCTAATTTCTGGAGTCTTTAAAATTTAGGAGGAATTTTTTATATTTTGCTCAACTATAAGGACACATACAATCAATAAGCCTTAAAGGTCCCCTCCTTTTTATAACATTATTGTACTCACTATTTTTATCTGAAAAAAAGGATTATCCTACAAATATTCTCCCCCCAAATAGTACTCACCTCTGGATAAAGATGGAAGCGTTTCACTGTATTAATTACAAGGGGATATTCAGTGAGCCTGTCATTCATAATCATCCACAATCCTTTCAAAAATGAAGGTGCTTCAATAATGGTCTTGAAGTAGGAATAATAAAGTCCCTTAAAATGCACAAATTGTGGATAGAATTAAATATGAAAATTTTTGGAACAATTTCTTCTGAATAAAAGGAAATGTTAATAGTAAGACTTCCTCATTTCTCCTTGCCACCACATTCTTGGGCTCAAAAAGAAAAATGCATGCTTTTTCAAGTTACTACTGTGCTATTCTTTCGTATGTTCTGTATGTTTGAAAAAGATTTGGAAGGGTGGTTAAATGTTTTAAGGATATTTTCTGACCATGGCTTAAAACATGAATACAATATATTTTTAATTCCAGAATGTCTGCATCTATCACATTCGAGATGCCTAGAGTTTAAGATCGGATAAATTCTGGCATAAACAGAGACGCCTTCGTGTCCTTGCATAACTTTGCATATAGATATACTTTTTTTCCACCTCCCAAGAAATAACATACAATGATCAGAAGCAAAAATGAGACAGAACTTCATGCTTGCAACGGACTTCCGAGCTCCCTCTGATGGCTCTGCGCAATATGCAAACTAGCTAATGTCAATTGACTACTGTTGTTCATGACATAAATGCAGTCCTGAAAAGGGGATTATTTCAGCGTAGTGTATTATTGTGTATTATTCTAGTATAGGAAATAATGACTTTATAAGGCCAGCAAAAGTGCTGTTTATTTAAAAATCAGAGATTAACAGAAGCATATTGTTTTCATTACTTCCCTAATCAATTTCCTGTTTTTCTTCCTAAAATCGAAAAACAAATAAAGGGCCACATTGTTTGTAACACATACTCCCAAAAACATTAAAAATAATCTTCAACTCTACTCTCATTTGCTCCTCATACAACTACCTTGTTATTAACAGATTAAGCAAGGCGAATGGCTACTAAATCAAAGTTCTGTTTTCGCTAATGTCCGAAAGAGCATTTCCTCATAGTTTTGATTGGTAAACTATGAGCTCACATAAGGATTGTTCCTTTCTGCTTAGAAGGACAAGACAGTAGTACAATGAAAGAATATTTAATATGTATTAAGTCTATATTTAGAGAGATAGGAAATATACAAATGCATTTTTATTAATAACATCTATTGTCTTTGTGCCAGGGACTGTGTTAATGTGCTTCATTCATTATCTCCCTTCATAGTCAATAAAACCCTGTAAAGCTGGCATTATTTCTAGACAATAGATGAGATTACTGATCATCAGAGGTTAACTGACTTAGCCATCACACAACGAAGCACAGACCTGCTATCTGAATCTCGTTATTTGTCATCAAAGCCCAGACTCCATCATAGCTACACAATTTGTTTAAGAATATCTTACATCCTCTCTTTGGAAATAATACCTAAGAAATACTAAGAATTTAAATGTCATGCAAATGCTAATATATCCAACTCTTTCAAGGATTAAGGGGATTATTAGGGTGAGATTTAAAAAGTAGTGGTTAAAGTACTGCAATTAGACAAATCTGCAGAGACAAAGTAGATGAGAAGATACAAGGGGCTGGGGACAGGGGCATGGGGAGTTGGTGTTTAACGGGTATAGTTTCTGTTTGGGATAATAAAAAAGTTCTGGAGATGAATGGTGGTGAGGACAAATAACATTCGGTTACCCCTATATCACTTCTTAAATATTATCTTTGTTCTCCTTCTTCCCCAACTATTCTGATCCTTTTTTAAAAGAAGTCTGCATTAGAAAAGTAGGGTAATGAAGTAAGTAAAAGAATCCTGAAATATTTTCTATTTACATAATAAGCCTAGGTTATAGCTCGAGAAACAGTGAGGTTCAACAAAAATTCATTTCAGTTCCTAACAAATTGCTACCTTATTGTCTTAAACTACAAATTAATTTATTATAAGGAACTAACCATTTCAGTTCGAAAAGTCATCTCCCGTTCTAAAGATGAAAGGTGAGAAAAATGACGATCATTTTCAAAAAGTGTTACTAGATGTATCCTAGAGAAAAAAATGAAGCACCATATTCAAAGAATTAGAACATTTCAGAACCAGTATTAAAATAACTAGGTATTGAAGTATAGAAACCATAAGAGGAAAAAGAAGAATTGTTATAATAAATTAGATAATTTTATAATTTGCTTAGTAATTTGTATATTTTTAGGCATTCATAATTTGGTGTAGCATACCATGAAAATTCCTTAACTCCTTGGCTCTTAATCATAATCGTTTATCTAAAACTCCTGTGGTCTCTCTGCCCCCTTCCACTCCATGCCTCTAAATCAGAACAGAGGCAAGTTTCTGTTTAAGTTTCACAAGTGATTCTATTACACCAGGTTTGAGAAATGGTTCTGTGACTGTTGAGAAGCATTAGGAATACAATTTTAAATAAAATTACTTTATATTAAAGCAGTTTAAAAATAAATAGAATACCATAGAAGGGATCAACTCGCAAGCGTCAAAGAACATAGAACTGTACTTCAAGATGTTTTATTAGTGCAACTCAAGAAAACAGCTGTTAAGTGGTGAAAACTGGGGGCATACATGATAAGTAAAATTGTTAAGCAATTATGCTATCCTAATTAACATATAGATGCTTTCCAAATAAATAGCAAAATTCCATATATCACTCCTGTTTTCCACTCACTTTGATTCACATGTGAGACACATGTCAGGGTACCAATAGCTATAGGAAATGTTTCTTACTATTACAGCTTTAGTTCTAAAATCAAAATCTCCCTGCAGACTAAATGGCCAGAACAGCACTGTCCCCAAAGATGTAATCCCACTCTTCCCAAGAATAAAAAGTTCTGAGCTCAAGAAGAAATGAAAACACATCAGAGGAAAAGTATTATTTGACATATAATTTTTACAAATAGATCACTTACATAAAGTGAAGTACATGTGCATGCCCCCTGAAAGGCTCATTTAATTCTTATCACTACAGCTGACTCTCTGTTTTCATTTCTACCCGATTTCCAAATGGCAGGTGTCACATAAACTTTATCTCTAAGTTTATGTCACTAGGAACACACAGTTACTGTAAAATAAGTTTTTTAAGATGAAATAAACATGCAAAGTACACTAGAAAAGCTGGAGATTTAAGAAATATTGTGGCAGATCCTTGGGAAACATAAAAATATTTTTATTCCCAAGAACTATTCTTCTAATGCATCCACGTTGTAAATGCTGCTTCACATACGGTTTTTTAAAAATAACATATATGTGTAACCTTGTGCACAGATATTCTATACACATAGCAAGTGGTTATTGTTTTACTATGAGCAAACAGTAATGTTAATTTTTAATTCAAATGTTTTTATTTTATTTAAAACTAAAACAAATCTTACCAGTGCAAAAATCCCACAAAGGCAGCTGGGAAAACAAACAAAAAAGTCATTAAAAGCTGCTTTATGATACCTTTAAAACAACTATTTCAAGAGCATTCCCTTATACGCCTGAAGAGAGAACACACACACACAAGCAAGATGGCTAGATAATTCTATCTATATAAAATAGGAAAAATTTACACAGAGACATAAAACAAATTGTGAATAGTGCTTACCTCTCTCTGCCGGGTGGTGGGGGGACGGGGTTCTGGGAGCAAAAGGAGGCTTGGAAGACTGTCGCATTTATAAAATTTGCAAAAAAAGTGATGAAGTTATTAATGATTTTGAGCTTTCGGGGGATTTTCAGTTTATTCCCTCTTCTTCTCTTATTCTCTATTTCCTCACATAAAATTATTACAACAAGCAAGTATATACACTATTCTCAGCTCAGTCTTTTCAGAAGTGACTCTAGCCTACTACAGGAGCCATTCTAGACCACTTCCCCTTGATCGTCAGAAATTGCTAAATGCAGGCAATTGCCTCCTCAGCAGCACCCCTGAAAGCCCCTATTTATGAAGTTTTGATTGCTCCCAGGTTACTGGCCCGGAGATTCATCTAGAGTTGCCCTGTCTGTACTCTATGTGTGAATACAGTGAGTACAGAAAGTGTGGAGATCAGTCAAATAGCGACACTACTGTGGGCATGGGGCTTTCTGAGGAGCTCCCAGCACTGTCCCGGCCCCTCTGGTGGCTGGGATGCTGCTTGTTTTCAACGATACCACAGAGCTGGGGAGGGGGCATGGGATGAGGCCAAATTAAAACGCCAACAAAACCCACTGTTCCTACACAAATGCAGTAGTGTTTTTGAATACATGCTCTTTAGAGTGCTGCAAACCTTTGGTTAATTTATAAAGTGTTGAAAAGTTGATTCTGACAATTTTCCAAGTATTTTTGTTACTATCACATTTACTCAGCTATTCCTAAAGTCCTGCCTCCCCTCCAAGATTTTATAATAGTACTTCTTATGGTTATCCCAAATGTCCTTGGCAAGTCATTTTAACAAACCACCAACTCTAGCCTTGTAAAAATTCAAGAAATTACCTTGACTAACAAAATACATGTAAATCAATAAAGAAATTAATAACATCAAATTATGATTTTGAAAAAAAAATCCCAATCATGCTTCTCCAGCTCTTGTTCTCCATATTCCTAACCATCCTACACTCATTCCTACTACTCTTCAATACTTCTCAGAAGATTTGCTTGCTTTATGCCACAATTAGCAAATGATAGCCCATGGTCTTTCTGGACTGTCCACAAGCTAAAAATGCTTGTTATATTTTTTAAGTGTTGTATAAATATGGAAGAAGAATAGGTAACAGAGACTATATGTGGCCTGTGAAGCCTAAAATATTTCCTACCTGGATTTTCATGGAAAAAGTTCATATTCACTACATATGTTAGCTCTTTCTAATATGTAATACACTCTGAACCACTTTGAAATTAAACCTGTATCTTTTTTCTCAACCTGAAACAGATGCCCCTTTGATAAGGCTTCATTAAGACACATACACTATTCTATTCAACTGTACTTCTATTCTCTTTCTTACTCTCTAGACAATTTGCATATACTGGCAAAAACTCTGAAAAATGTTTAAGGAGGGGCTCCTGGGTGGCTCAGTCAGTTAAGCATCTGCCTTCTGCTCGGGCTGAACCCAGAGTCCCCAGATCGAGCCCCATGTTGAGTTCCAAGTCCAGCCCCACTGTCAGGCTCCTTGCTCAGCAGGGAGGCTGCTGCTCTCTCTCCGTCCACTCCTCCCCCTGCTCGCTCTCTCTCTCAGTGTAATAAAATCTTCTAAAAATTGATGTTTAGGGAAAGGGAAAAGATCAAATATCCTAACAAATCCATCTAGCCTTCCAAAACTCCTCAAAAGTCTTGTGTCTTTCATTCCCTCCTCCACCCCACAGTCCGCAGGTGAAAAAATGATAAAGTGTAATGATTCCAATATTCAAAATGCATGAAGCGCTTATCACAGCCTCTTCCAAAGATGTGATTAAAAGCATGTCTCCTGACCCTGTATCCTGTCAATCCCATCTCTGAAAGTGACCCGGCCTCTCTATTTCACTGAAACAGAGATCATCTGCTGCAAGCACTCCCAACTTCTCTTATATCCACTTCAACATTTCTCTATCTACTAATCCTCGTTTTTCAATTCCCTACCATCTTGGCAAAGGAAGTATATCTCCTTTTTTTTAAGATTTTATTTACTTATTAATGAGAGACACACACAGAGAGAGAGAGAGGCAGAGACACAGGCAGAGGGAGAAGCAGGCTCCATGCAGGGAGCCCTACATGGGACTCGATCCCGGGTCTCCAGGATCACACCCTGGGCTGAAGGCGGCACTAAACCACGGAGCCACCCTGGCTGCCTGCAAGTATATCTTCTCTTTTTCAGTTAGTTTCTCAAATTTGTGCCTCTAATTCCACCCTTCTCAAACATTCCAAGACTGCTCCATCAACTATTTCCTCTCTTAGAACCTGAATCTCACCCTCTCCCCTCAACCTTTCTCCTCAGCCTTCAATTCTCTTAGGCCTTAAAACATTTCAGCCCTACAAACTATGACATATTCTCTCTCCTTACCCATAACCCTATTTGCTAATGAGATTCTTGGCCAAACTTCTTTCTTCTAAGTTCCCATAACCTTTTTTTAAAAAATGACCAATGACATTTTAGTTAGCAACGTCAAAGACTTCTTTAAACTCCTATACTTTCCAAACCCCTCTGTAGCATCTGACCAGATTCTTGGATTTCTTCGTCTTTTATCACATCAACTCTTCCAATTCTTCCATGTTTCTGACCATTCTATTTGCTTATCTGGCTTTTCGTTTTCCTCTTATCTCTTAAAACTAAGTATAAGAGGTTTTCCCAAGTATCTCTGCTTTGCCCACTCTTCTCTCAGGGGGAATCTCGATCTTCAAGTTTCAACTCACTTTTCCATGGATAATTCCCAAATCTATAATCCTCATTGCTCAACTTTGTCCCTGTCCTCCCACCTTTCCTTCTACCTCACCACCTCCCCAATCCTCATAAGACGCTTTCACTAACTCTCACCTCTGTCCTCTCCTGTCTATTCCTGTTGTTGCTACCCCCACTAAGACCCACTATTGCCGGGGTTCCAGGATTCAATTATTTTTTTCTGCTCCTTTTTTCCATCTCTCTCCAATCCATTTTACAAATTGCTATTAAGTGAATCACGTCACGGCATTTAAAAAGTATTCAATGCTAACACTGTGAGTACTAAATGCCACAGAATTGTTATAGGATGTGCATTTCATCTCCTAAAAAAATCTTTTTTCTTAAAGAATCAACCAGTGTCTTCTACGGAATGAAGTTCAAATTCCTTAAACTGAGTTTTGAATTACACTCTCCACTGCTGGTCCCAGCGAACCTTCTGAACTGTCTTCCCACTCTCTTTCTTTTGTACCCTTCCTTTCAGCCCTACGTCCTTGACTTCAATTATGCCATTCTACTAGTCTCTAATGCTTGTTGTCCTCTGCCTCACACATCCAAATGTTAGCCTTGATGTCACAATTCTAATCCCACCTTTTCCTAAGAGACTTCACTGATTTCTTTTCCCACCTCCCACCCTAAAGTATTAGTTGGCTCTTCTGAACTCTCCTAGCAGTTAATATACTCAGTCATTATTTCACACAGGGCCCACTGAGTGCTTTCAGTGTGCCAGACATGGGTGCTCAAGAGCCTATGTTTGGGACGCCCTAACCACCTGGTATCCAAGATGTGGGATGTTATCTGTCACTGGAATTAGACATCTGATAAAATGTAAATGTGAATTCCCATCCGTTATTCCTCTAGTTTGTGGAACACCCCAAATGTGGAGACTCGTTCGTCTTTAACATCAGCAGCCAGCTTACGATGAAAAGAAATCAGGACACCTTCCATTAGCAGACATTTCTCTATGTTTCAAGATATATCAGTAGCCAGTCTGACCAAGGATTAGGCTCAAATTTGATGCTACTGAAACAGCAACACATTTAAACTAACTCTTAAACAACAGAAAATGAAGAATGTAGAGGAAAGCTTTCAAGTGCTGACATAAGAAGAAAAGTCCCCCAAATCTAGGCAGTGAAGTTCCACAGCAAGATGAAAGTGAATGAATGGGTAGCATATTATCTAATCTGACCCTATTTCCACTATAAAAGATTCTCAGCCAGTTAAACCAACACTTACTTCACTTTCCTTAGCCTAAGGGGCAAGAGAACACCCCTAGCCCAGCATTCTTCCAACCTGCGGTAAATGGCTGCCCTAACCGAAATGACATCTTGGTTGGTGACACAACAGGGGTGATCACTATGGCCCCAAACCCTGGAAAGGGTCTTAAAACAAGAACCATTGGGGACTGGAAGTCTGGTCAGCGATCCCCCCTACCCCCCGCGCGGGGCTTGGACCTTGTCATTAGAACTGCTAAGCCTGTTTGTTCGACTGATTTTTTTTTTTTTTAAGATTTCATTTACCTATTCATGAGCCACACAGAGAGAGAGAAAGGCAGAGACACAGGAGAGGGAGAAGCAGGCTCCGTGCAGGGAGCCTGACGTGGGACTCGATCTCTGGTCGCTAACCGCTGGGCCGCCCGGCTCTGCCTCCTCTCCAGGATCACGCCCTGGGCTGCAGGCGGCGCTAAACCGCTGGGCCCCCCGGGGATCCCTCCGGACCCGCGGAGGGCCTGGGGCCTCACCTATGCCGACGGAGGTCCTGCTGCCGACCTGGCGCCTCCGCAACTGCTGCACCTTGTCGCGGAGCTGCTCCAGCAAGCAGCTCAGGAACTGGAAGCGGCCGACAAGAAGGGTCTTGGCGACCACTTCCATTTGCATGCAATTCTGCGGGTTCAGGTTTCGGGGCCTCCTCGGCGAGTAGTCCCGGGAGCCCCCCGGCAGGTTCCCGCCCCCGCCTACGGGCAGAGGAGGCTGCGGCTTTTCCGCCTCCGCCGGCGGCTCCTCCATCTCCGGCTCCCCGGCTCCCGTGGCCCGGCGCCGCCGCCTGGGCTGCGCGCAGCGGGAGGAGCGCGCCGGCTCGGGAGCCGCCTCCTTGAGCTTGCTTCGCGTTTGCCCGACCATTTTCTCATAGTCCCTGCTCCGGTGGCGCTGGCTGTGTCTGCGGCGCGGCCCAGCCCGGCCGGGCGAGGTCCGCAGGGGCCCCGCTCGACTCCCACCCTCAACGACTCGTCCCCGCCGCCGTTGCAGGGCGGCCTGGTCGTCATGGCGACGGGACGCCGGGGGCGTGGCCGAGGGACCCGCGCGCTCCGCGCACCCTCGGGGCCGCCTCCAGCGCCGCGCTCGGCTCCCCCGTCCGGCTGGGGCGGGCAGTCGGAAGAGCGCTCCGATTTTTCCTTTTTTCTCTCGAGTGCACGCTTAGCTTTGTTATTTTTTTTTTAAAGATTTTATTTACTCATGAGAGACTCAGAGAAAGAGAGAGGCAGAGACACAGGCAGAGGGAGAAGCAGGCTCCCTGCAAGGAGCCCGATGCGGGACTCGATCCCGGGTCTCCAGGATCACGCCCCGGGCTGCAGGCGGCGCTAAAGCGCTGAGCCACCCGGGCTGCCCCTAGCTGTGTTATTTTTACCAAAAGTTTGCACGTCTGGAAGCAGTGAAGAGGGGAAAGAGATCTTACTTGACAGGACCATAGAAAGAGAGCGAGGGGGGCTGCCTGGTGGCTCCAGAGTTCTGGGATCGAGCCCCGCGTCAGGCTCCCTGCAAGGAGCCTGCCTATGTCTCTACCTTCTCTCTGTGTCTCTCTTGAGTAAATAAAATATTTATTTAAAAAGAGAGTGGGGGGGAGAGAAAGGCGTGCGCCTCGCACTTTGGGAACAGCTCTCCCGCCCCCCTGTGAACACCTTGCATCGGACGTTACGTGTGTCCTGCATCGAGGGACGGGCCCAAGGCCATAGGCAGCTTGAGGCAGAGCGGCCTGAGCCAGGGCCTCAGGTTGGCACTCTGGGGTTGAGCGATACCGCGTTACCCCTTGGACGGCAGCATTAATTGCAGCCATTCTGGAAGCACGTGACCTTGAAATCAAAATTCCTTTTTATAGGCCAAAAAAAACCCCACATGGGTTTGTTTAGGAATAGCAGTGAAAGGCAATGCAGGGCGCGCAAGCTGTGGGCAAAACCACAGGCCAGGGGATCCCTGGGTGGCGCAGCGGTTTAGCGCCTGCCTTTGGCCCAGGGCCTGATCCTGGAGTCTCGGGATCGAGTCCCACGTCGGGCTCCCTGCATGGAGCCTCTTTTCCCTCTGCCTGTGTCTCTGCCTCTCTCTATGTCTATCATTAATTAATTAATTAATTAATTTAAAAAAACACAGGCCAGTACAACAAAGGAGAGGAATTTAGGAGAAGGCGACGGTCGAGAGGGGTTATTTTGAACAAAGATCCATTGGAGAACCTTAAAAGTGTAGAGTGATGAGGAGTTCCCATTGGCGGAGTTGCGGGCTTAAGTGGTTGTGGGAGGTAAAAAGTGCATCTCCTGTTAGAGCTTGTGATTGAGGAATTCTTTCTGGTTGAGGAGTGTTGGGTTGCGGGTCTGTAATTCACCTCCAGTGATGTAGTGAGGGAGCGCCCCCTCCTGGCCTGTAGATTCCAGGAGAAATGAGGGTTCCCCTTCATTTTCACAAGCGGAGGTAGGTGTCCCAACAGTGTTGCTAAAACAGACTTCCTGGGGCCTAGAGTCCTTGTGCTCGGGGCTCTCACCTTCCTAACCCAGACCCTACCTAGCCCAACAGTCACTGCGGAGCCAAACATGATGCCATAGCCCCCGGCAAAGAGGGGCAGGGTTCATGAACATCTTCCACGCCCTCTAGCCCCCCTGGAGTCCACAGCGCTTCCCTTCCCATCTGTCTCCTGTGTCGGATTGAATTCCCTAATCCCCACCTCCCCCATCTAATAACTAAGGTTTATAATGGTCAGATTAATTTTCCTGATACAACATCCTTCAAAAATGTTCGTAGTTCCATACCCCACAAATGCAATTGTAAACTCCTTGGCTTGCTCATCTGTGCCTTCAGTAATCTGCCCCAATCTGCCTTTTCAACTTTAGTTTTCCGCTTCTCTAGACACAACTCTTCCAGTAATTTTCAGTAAGGTCCAGAGTCTGAAACTCCATAACCATCCCTTTACTCATACCAGAAAGCTATTATTACCTAGTCCCTGGCTTTTTCATGCGTTTCTCCCTCCCATCTGAATCCTTTCACCTTCCAAGCCCCAGCCCACATTCGTTCCCCCTTCTCTAAAGGTCTAAAGCAACTATTGTCCATAGTGCTCATCTTGTTACTTATTTAAATTCGATAAGTGCTATTATTCATTTGTTGTTTTGTAAGTTTTTTTTTCAAAGAGCATTTCTACATTTCTGGCACTGTGTTTGCTGCTTAAATATTTTCTCGTTTACTTCATACAATACCTTTGTACAAATTAGAAAACTGAGAATCAAGGTTATGGTAATTTGCCCAAGTTTTAACAGCTAATAAATTGTCCAATGTGGAGTTTAAAATAAAAGGTATTTATGGGTGGTTGAAAAAAATGTTATTGAATGAATAGGCAAACTCAAAATACCTTATTTTATGTGTTATAATATTTTTGAGAACAATAAGTGGAACCCTGTGAATTTTTTTATCAGAGTTATATTAGATTCATATAATGAATGGGGTAGATTTGCATCTTTCTGTCTATATTAGAATATCTGGTTTGGGAACCTTTATTTTTCGTTTTATCTTTCAGTTTCCTTCATGACTGTTGATCTGTTTACATTGTCTATCTCTTCTTGAGTCCACTTGGGAAATGTATATTTTCCTATAGACATCTCAAGTTGCCTGAACTCTATACTCTACCTGAGATTAATATGACTATGTGTGCTTCTTAAAAAAAAAAAAAAGATTGCCTGATGAATCTGTTTATCCTTCAACTCTCTGTGATTTTAATAGATGTGTTTCTTTTAAGCTATATGTCATTGAACATTTTAAAGATAATCTAAGGGTCCTTGTTAATAAATTATTTAAGTGATTTCATACACTTTATGTTTTTATTTTTCATGAGGCATGCGTATTTTTGTGGGAAGGAAGGAGTGGCTGCTACTGGAATGTTGACCAGATGTCATTTGGGGTGCCATTTTCCTGTACAGCTCTGAACTTTCTGATTTTGGTTTCCTACCCTTCAGTGTATTTTGCCTTTTTCCTATACTACAGTTTTTGTTCAATTTGTTTCTTTCCATCCTGGAATTTCTAGTTGCCTTTTGGATCACTCAGTGTACGAACAGAATAAAGCATATTCTTACCCTTGGCTTAGCCCTTGAAAGCACAAATCTGGTCACTTTTACCATTTAAAAAATAATTTTTATAAGAATTTTCATCGTATTATTATTTCTATCAGTGAAAATTAGAAATAATCTCAACATCAAATAATAAATTATAGAACACTCATGAAGTGAAGCATCTTTAAATTGACTAAAGTCATTTGAATGAACAATAATACAGAAAAATACTCATGATATAGTGTTTAAGATATAAGAAGCAGGATATATATGACTCTGGCTTACAGTAAACACATAATTAACATTTTAAATCTTTCACATAGAGGACTCATACATTACTGTGGTGTGACCTCGAGCTAGTAACTTAGCCACTCTAATATTTCTCATCTGAAAAATGCTAAAGCACCAAATACAAAATACATGCTTAATTTCAAAACCAATGTTCCTATATCTTGCTTTAGATTGACCATATTGAAAGTGTACTGGTAAATATTACTTACAATTAATATTTTGCTAACCTGGATTCTTTTTCATTAAATTGTATTTCTATGTAGTTCTATTAAACAGTAATATGAGTTCTAGGTTCATTAGTTAACTTTAAAAAAACTGAGAGATGGCTACATAAATAATCATGTATTTTCTTATTAAGAAGAGGAATAGATTTGTATATGTGAAGGAAAACATGGCACTTAGTTTTATTCAGTTGAATACAATCAGGGCACATTTTCATCTTTCTACAGCTTCCAACAGCAGTCACTTATTTTACCTAGTTATTTTGAACAGTTATTTGAGTTGTATTTTAGCTACATGCTTATTAATGACAATACTTAAACCAGTATGCCTGATACTTATTCTGTGATGAACTGACAATGAAAATAACACATTATAATTTGATATAATACAATATATTCTTGCATATTATTTCCTATTTAAAGTGAAGATGCCTCGTGATTTAGCAAATGATTTCTCTTACATAGAGATTTCTAATTCAGTTTGTATCTAAAATTCATCCGTTTTCTCTTTTATTAAAGCAATTGGTAACCCAACAAATGCAATGAAACAAAGTAACCAGCAGATGGCAATAATGACTTGTAAATCAGAATTTTTTAAACTAGGTAGTTTTAAAAAGAAAAAAATCATTGTTCTTATAATAAATCAGTTTACTAAATATGAAATGTAGGGAAATTCCAAATTCGATTCCACATAAAAATAATTATGTTGTATATTTTGTATATCAAATAAGTAAGATATCCATTATGGCTAACATTTGGTTTTTCAAATAATAATAGCTATGTAAATTGAATCAAGTGATTTTTTAATGAAATTGAAACGTTTTAATTTTACACAAATCCAGAGATATAAATTGAAGTGGGTAGCTAAGTTACATCTATATCTAGCTTGGTTATATGGATCAGGAAAGAGAGGTAGTTCAGTGAATATCATTTTGAAAAAGTTAAATTTTCTACTGTAATTTGATAACATACTAATTTCACTTTAATACTCTTCTTCATAAAAGATGAGTTTTTATCTGTGTTGTTTCACAGTTTCTTATACTTTTTTTCCTTTTGATGGTACAAGGAGTTGGGATTGATGTCAAATTGTGTATCTTTATCTTGTCACCATTAGATAGTCCCAAAGATGGTAGCAAAGTTTTTAGGATCTCACAATTATGTCAACTGTAATTGAACTGCATATCCAAGATTCCTTAGAGCCATTTGATTTAGTAATTTTCTTCATTTCAATTAAGAAGTTTTAAAAAGGTGAACCAAAGGGGATTTATTTTTTATTTTTTGTAGGACTTCTATAAATTCATAAAGATGAAAAAAATTTATTTAATCATGTATCTCTATTTTTATTTCCAAAAAAATAGGGTAACTGTATGTATATGCTTCTTGGTGGCTATGTATTTTCTATATTTTCTTTTTCTTTCTTTTTTCTTTTTTGGCTATTTATTTTCTAATTGTTCTGTTTTTATAAGTTAAAAGATCTTTTTAAATCCTTCTTCAGCAAGTTGCCTCCACTAAAAGAAATGTTTTTGCACATGTGTATTTTATAAAGCAACTACTTCGGTGTAAAACCATTACATACCTTGGATCGGCTCATTTTTCAATAGTATTTTTGCTGCTATTGAATTACTTTATAGATCTTGCTTTAATTCTAGCTGGATGCAAGTGCTTTCTCATAGAAGAAAATGGAAAGTTACCAGGTTGCAGGGAAGCATACAGCTTGACTGTAAATGCATCTGAATGTTGTGCTTTGCGTGAGGCTCCTTACCTGTGATTAGTTGGAGTTCCTAGGAGTTATAGTCTACTTTCTGTATCCATGAGGGGCTTATTCTCCTTTTAAAAGTAAGCTCCTTCTGCCACCCATACTCTGGCCAGTTGTTACTCAGGTCTATACTAGGTGAAATGAGATCTCTTTGACCTTGAAAAGCTTCATATAGGCATAGTTCATTCAAAGGAAGGAAGTTAATTGGGAAAATTCCTTCACCCACCCCCACACTAAATGGGGAGACTGCCTACTTGCATAATATATACACACTGATTTGAACAGAAAAGTATTAAGTAATTGTTAAATGTCTTAACCAATATATACACAACCACATACATATATATATATATACCACACCCCCCAAAACCTATTTTTCCATGAATTCAGTGATGATAGTTCCATGTACAAACTCCAATATACCAAGATTATTTTTATTCACTACCAAAGTAACTATTACAAGAATTACTATATTCACTATTAATAAGCAAAAGTCTTAGAAGAATGTATTCAAGAATTGTAGACTTATGTATAGGCAGATTAAATGCAAAACATAGCAAAACAGCAATGATACATAAAGCATCTGTGTGCTATGTTTTATATCCCATAATAGATTGATTTAAGCTTTAACTTTGATTACAACGTAAGGATCTAGAAATATCACTGTACTGGGCCCAGGATGTTTTGGACAATTTAATTTACTTCTCTAGCTTTTATTTCCCTGACTGTGGAATAAGAACTATGGACTACATAGCATTATTAAAGCTTTTTATTTGATTCTCATTAGTATTTGCACCTACACTTAAGTAGTAGGAGAAACATGCCTCTTGAGGCATACAATGTTCTGTACCCAACTCTCTTCTTACCAGTTTCCCTTCTCTCCTCATTTGCGTGTAGCTGCATTTGGATTCCATCCTGAGGGTCTTCCTGTCTGCGGTCTATCCCACAGTTTATCCCCATCCTATACCCCATTTGCTACACCTCATTGCCAACCAGATGACTTAAGCCTATCTCTCTTTATCTAACGTGTTCAGCCCAGCCCCAGCCTGGCCTCCACTCCATCCCTGGCCTTTGCTCTGGTTCCTGCCTGACTCTACTTGCTGTCTAGTCTTTCAGTATAGTGGGCTTCATTGTTCCAATTTTCTAATTACTTCTGTCCTCTAGCAAAACTAAGTTGGAATCAGAATATAAGGGAAAAGGAAAAATATCCCTAAATGAGTATAAGTATTTACATCAAAACCACCAGACTCTTGCTTTTAGAGTCCTGCTTTCACATAGATATCGGCCTATCCCCAAAAGATAAATTCACTCCTGCTCTTTGCCATAATCTAAACAGCTTCTTGAGACACCAGTGACAATTATATAATCCACAAACAGAAAATTTGTTGGGATATGCAGCTTTTATATTTCTTGACCAGGTTATTTCCATGGGTTCAGTAAAAGGCGATGGAGGCTTTCAAAAATTTTCTTAAAATTTAGAAATATTTGAGGGGCTAGCACAGTCTCAGTTATGAGTACAGACAGGATTTGAATCCTGGCTCTCTCACCAGTCTAGGTTCCAGAGCACTTAATTTCTCTACACCTTAGGTTTTTCATACCTCAGATGGAAATACCTTGGAGAGCCATTGCATAGATTAAATAAGACAATATATATAAAGTGCGTAGGTGTAGCAAATGTTCTCTAAAAGTAATTAATACCTTATCAAGGCTCTCCGTGGAGAGGGAATTATTTATATCATCTTCTGCCCCCCGCCCCAAGGGAGTCCAAAGAACTAGCTATGGTTCTTTCTAGAAAAGAAAGGGGGGGGGGGGTGTAAAAGTAAATTAACATAAACAGAGGGCCTAAGGCCATAGAATGCTATCAAATAGGTAGTATTTATCTTCGTTATACAGATTAAAAAAAAAATGAGGCAAGAAGATTCTAGAATGCCCACTCTTAACTCACAAGTGTGTAAGATTTATTTCCCTGAAAGTCCTCAAAGTTACAAGTTGGGAACTACAAATAGAAATAAAAGATGTGCAGCATAGCTTTTAGTGTTTTAAAATAACAGCTATAGGGGGCACCTGGGTGGCTTAGTGGTTGAGAGTCTGCCTTTGGCTCAGGTCATGCTCCCAGGGTCCTGGAATCGAGTCCTGCACCAGGCTTTCTGCAGCGAGCCTGCTTCTCCCTCTGCCTGTGTCTCTGCCCCTCTCTCTGTGTGTGTATCTCATGAATAAATAAATAAATAATCTTAAAAAATAAATAACAGCTATAATTCACATATCATAGAAGACATTCTTTTAAAGTATAGAATTCAGTCACTTTAGGTATTCACAAGGTTGTGCAACCATCACTAATAGTTCCATGTTTCCACTACTCCTAAAAGAGACTCCCTTCTCCATCGGCAATAATTCTCATTCCTCTTTCCTTCTAGCCCCTTGGTAACCACTAATCTGCCTTCTATCTCTATGAATATACCCATGCTAGATATTTCACAAAAATGGAATCATACAATATGTGGTTCTTTGTGTCTGGCTTCTTTTACCATGTTTTCAAGGCTCATCTATGTCATAATATTTATCAGTACTTCATTTCTTTCTGTAGCTAAATATTCCATTATATAAATAAGCCAAATTTTATATATTCACCAATTGATGAACTTTGGGGTTGTTTCCACTGCTGCCATGAATATTCACACACAAGTTTTTGTGTGGACAGATGTTTTCATTTCTCCTCGGTGTATCCCCAGGAATGGAATTCCTGGGCTGAATGGTAACTCTATGTTTAACCTGTTGATGAACTGCCAGGCTGTTTTCCAAAACGGTGTACCATTTTCTCAACGCCAAGGTACAAAGTTTATTTTCTGGACTCTATTGTTTGTTAATCTACTTGTCTATTATTTCACCAATACCAAACTGTCTTTATTACTTTAGCTCTATAATAAGTTTTAAAGTCAGGTACTGTTAGCCTCCAACTTTGTTCTTCAGTATTTTGTTGGCTACTCTAGGTCTCTTGCCTTTCCATATAAACTCTAGATTCAGTTAGCTGATAGCCAGCAAACTTGCTGGGATTTTGATTGGAACCTATATTGAATCTATAGATCAAGTGGAAAAGAACTCACATCTTGACAATATTGAGTCTACCTATCTACAAACATGGAGTATCTATTTATTTAGATTTATTTAGATCTTCTTTGAATTGTTTCATCAGAGTTTTGTAGTTTTTCTCATATAGATCTTATACCTTATACCTTATATAAATATATAAATATTTTATGTTTAGACCTCAGTATTTTCTTTTCCCATTTTGAGTGCTGATATAAATGGTGTTATATTTTTAATTTCAAATTTCAGTTGTTCATTGCTGATATATGGGAAAGCAATTTACTTATTTAATCTTGCATCCCACAACCTTGATATACTTTATTAGTTCTATGAGTTTTTTGTTGGAAGCATGTTACTGTTCTATGTGTTTTAATGATTTTATTTATTTATTCATGAGAGAGAAAGAGAGAGAGAGAGAGAGAGAAATGAGAGAGACAGGCAGAGGGAGAAGCAGACTCCATGCAGGAAGCCCGATGTGGGACTCAGCCCTGAGACTCCGGGATCACGCCCTGGGCCAAAGGCAGATGCTCAACTGTTGAGCCACCCAGGCACTCCTGTTATATGTTTAAAAAAAAAAAATCAGTTAAGACTGAGAAAGAAAAAAATCCTTTAAGTTGTAAACAACTGGCTGACTTGGTTGGTAGAGCATGTGACTTGATCTTGGGGTCATGAGTTCAAGCCCTATGTTGGGCATAGAGCTTAAATAAATACATAAGTTTATTATTAAAAGCAAAAACAAAAACAGAAAAGCCTGTAAGCAACTGAACAAGCGAACTCAGTTGTATTGTGAATGAGCGACATAACCATGCAAGAGGAATAAAAAAGAAACTGATCTAAGTTAACTGCAAAACCTGTGATTTGACTATATCCCCTTAGTCGGGTGGGGTGGCAAGGAACAACTGCAAACAACTGCTTATATACATTGCATATATATTCCCAATTCTGTTGGCTGAGAGGGCCTGGACAAATATACCCCAGTGAGCACATCTGGCACCCAAATTTTGGTTTCTAATATAGTTCCCCAACTAAAAAGAATCCAGACTCCCTTGGAGAAATGGCTGGTTCCAGAAAAGGAACAAGGTGAGCCTAAAACATGTTATGCCAGGAAACTGAAGCGCAAGACAACAAAAAACAATTAGAGCATGTCAAAAGGATAGAGGAGCCACCTTAAGGGGCTCCTGATGACCAATATGGGGTGATTTGAACATTAGGATAACTAAGAATAGTACTAAATTATAACATTGAAAAACAGGAACTCTTTCGCCATGAAAGTCACGGTAAGGCTGAGGAACTATACCTGCTTAAAGGGCTGAAGCAGTATGATGACTGCAGGCAAGATGTGATCCTGAACTGGGTCTGTACTGAAGGAAGAAATATGCTACAAAGGACATCACTGGGTCATTTGACAAAATTGGAATACACAGGGTGGATCACAGTATTTCACCACTGTTACATTTCCCCAAGTTACTAACTCTCCTGTAGCTATTTAATGGAGTCATCTTGGTTTTAGGAAGTACTCTTTGAATGACTTAGGGATAGTGGGGCATGGTATGTAAAACTTACTCTCAAATGGAGGAACACAATTTGTATATATTATGTGTGTAGAGGAGTGGTGCATGCATTACCTCAGTGTGAATGCAAATGATAAATCAAATGGGGCACAAAGTTAACAATAGATGAACCTTGGTAAAGAGGATACAGTGTTTTTTTATACTATCCTTGCAAGTTTTCTGTAAGCTTGGGATTATTCCACATAAAAGGTTTTTAAAAGGTTGGTGTTTGGCATGCACAAAAAATGAAGGATAATGGAGCAAACTTCTGAAAACAGAAGGTATGATAACGTCATATATTCTGAAGGACTGTCATGTGGAAGGATTAAGACTGAATTTGGCTAATCTTATTTTGTATTAGCCTGCCTTGTGTAATATCATTACAGTACATCCAAGAGTTCAGGGCTGGAAAGAGAGGTAGTTCTTTAAGCTTTATGGAGTCTTCAGTATCATTCTGTGCAGAGAGGTGAAAAGTCCCATGATTCTAAGAGTTCATCGGGTGGAGTAAATGAGTGAAAGGGACAGGTGTAGGAAAATGCGAACTTGTGGGGACTTGAGAGCAATGTCTTCTCTAGAGGCTTCCAAATACAATTAAAGACAAAACCAGACTCTGTACAGTAATCCCGTTAGCAGTGTCTAGGGGTGCTGGGGTGCCCAGCTATGACCTCTAATCTTACCTAATCCTTTTTTTTCAGGTGAACAAACAGGTACCAAAATTCACAAAGCAAGTGTGTAAGATAATGAAAGGTGTAAATGTGTGCATATATATCAAAACACACCATTTTTAATGAAAGAAATTAATATCCACACATTTGTACTTCTGTACAATTTTGGGTATTATATAATTTTAAGCTGTTTACAAATAACATGTAATGCTTCAAATATTACATAATGTCGATAATACATTTCTAGCAGAAATAAATATATTGCACTTAAAAAGAACTTCATTAGATGTTACTTCATAGTATTAGGCTTATAACTTCTTTTTTCATAAAACATTTCCCATGCCCTTCCCCCCACCCCCAACACACACACTTCATTACAGTGACTGTTCTCACGCAATTCATTAAGCAAATGAACACAGCAAACAATAGAACTGTGATAGAGTCTACTAAAGAGGCTATATCCAATTTTATCCTTTTGGAAATAAAAGACGTTCTTTTAGGTTTCTGAAAATAAGGAAAAAAACTAAATACACATTTTAATGTATCAGAAGTAAAATACAACAAATTGTATTTTTTGTCCAGATGTATTATTTTACCAATCTTTTAATTGTATTATTATCAGGGGAGGGGATTGGAATTGAGGGAGAGATAGAGAAAGAAGGGCCAGAAAATACTTATGGATTATCTGCCTATCAAATATTTATAAATGAACGTTTGCATATTTAAGCATGCTAAAAAAAGATAAATATTAGGATATTTTATAACTGGCATGGAGTATCAGTGAAGAAATTATTTTATATTTTCTAAAGGTTTAAGAATTTGTATCTTCCCATTGCTTATTATGTCCTTGCATTCTGAAATAATATAAAAACATGTAAAATCCATCCTCTACCAAGCTGTCTAAAGGAGCCAGCTGATAATCTTTTCTGTCCAGTGCTTTATTTTTTCTACTCTAGATTAGGGTATAATACAGTTTTGTTTGTAACAGTTACCAATTCCATACATGTTTAATAATGAAAACAGTATCCTTACTTTGTCAATGTAAAACTGAGTAAAAATATTGTTTTTCTTGCAGTATGTGACCCTGCACATTATATAACTGGATTTTTTTGAACTTTAGTTGCTGAGTCATGGGTAAGCTTGACTGCATACTTAGTGGGGTGACAAAGTCATTCTATCCATTTTATTTGAAGCTCATTTTTTTGATATAATTCTGCTAAATATTATCAAGACAGCCTGAAAAACTAGCAAGAAATTTAGAAATGGTTAAATATACTAACATCTATCTGAAAAAGTCATAGGAAGTATGGGAATGGGGATCCTCTTCTTCTAAAAATACTTTTTTCTTGGGCTTTTGGAGAGTGTTCTTTTTCTTTTTTTGCACAGGAGTCTAGGGATATTGTGGCTGGAGAAGTGCAAAGGCAGATATGAATGAGAGTGAGGGAGGGGAGATCTTGGAACACCCCACAAGTTCATGTAACTCCTATAGTACAGCCCCATACAGGGGTTTTTTCTTATTATCTTTTTAATACCTCCCATCCTGTGCCCCTCTACTAGGAATAACAAAAATTCAAAAGGACCAGCAGTGCAACCTAAATTCATTAATGTAGAACTTGCAACCTAATAATTTGTGATAAAATGTTGACACGAGGTGGATATACTTTACCTATATTCTGTTAAAAGTGGACAAAGGAGGGGGAAGAGTTGTAAGTAAAAGAAATAACTGACCTTATTCAGCATTATTGATAAATGTTTTAAAAACAAATCAGGTATGCAGAACCTACTAAGATATGAATTAATCCCTTCAGGTTAGGTAAACCAGTTCTGGAAGGGCCTCTTTAGCAGCACTGCACGTTAGCCATGTTTTCTGATACTGTAATATACCTTGATGGGGGAAACCCTGAATTTCTTCTGAATATACTGTCACTCATGCTCTTTAATCATTCAATTGGCTTTCCCACCAACTATCTAGTTTTTGCAATTGCTTTTGGTAGGACAGGCTTTTGACTTTAGAATCTTAAATACTCAAAGAGATTATTAAGTAAGAATCAAGAGCCAGAATAGTTTAGAAAGACTCGGATTAGAGTAAATTTCTAGCCTTGGTTCTCATGGCTAGGGTGAACTTTGATCAGGTTAAGCTCCATGTACCTGTGCTTCTTACTTCTGGTTCAAATAATGCCAAGTACTTCAAAAATATATCTAATTTAGAATTTCAGGTGTTCTTCCCGAAGAGCATGCTTTGGTATCTTAGTCTTTGTTTTTCTCTAAACACTCTACTTATTTTTAGTCTTACATTGCTGAATTACAAAATCAAGGTTTGAAGCCAGAAAATACTGGTGTAAAACCATATTTAACCAAAAACATACAAACCTACTTTAAGACATGTCAGTTGGGAAAAGTGTCTGAATAATATTAAAATGATCCTTTCATTCTCATTGAGAAGAAAATTCAGATACAGATTCACTTTAGTAGACCAGTAATTTACCAGAATATTGAGTAACATCATGTTAAATAGCATCTAGTTTTGTTATTCCTGCTGTAAGCAGCAGTATTGCGTATTAAGAGGAGCACTGGCAACAGGCTATTAAGTAACAAATCCCTATCCTAAGCTCTAAGATGGATATTTAAACATTACTCATAGATGCTCTTTTAAAGAAACACATTATTTATGCTGTGTTTGAAAACAAACTACCTGTGGATACTATAGCATAACGTGCAAGAAGTTAGAAATTGGCCTACAGTGTCTGCCATAGGACTTCAAGATGCTTGGTTAGCACAGCTGATGCTTCTCCATACGAAAACTATGGGACACAGTGGAGAAAAAAATTGCAAAGTCCAACAACAATGGCATCACACAGACAGGCTATGCCATTACGCCTCGTCTCATAGACTAGAAATGCCCCAGAAAGGCATTTGATATGGAAAAGCCTAACAGAACAACCAAATAAAATCCCATGCAGTTTGATGTGAAAAGTATATTGCATTTACTCCCACCTCTACTCTCAGCAGTGACATCTCCCATCTCTAACAGATTCAATACTTTTGCCATCAGGACAAAGTAGATACAACATTTAAATTAGGCTAACATAGAGTTTTGGGGAACTTTGTAAAGAAGACAGGTTATATCTTATAGCTAGAACATATTATATTTTAATGTTGAAGGACTACAAACTTTACTAAATTTCTGTTGTTAGGGACACAAACTGTTGCAAAATGCCAAACATACTACCCTGACTGTCAATGCTTAGATATATGTTGCCCCCCCCCAAATATAGAGATTATATATCACTAAAATATCATTAATTACTAGACACTAAAGGAAGGCTTAAGAAGACATTAAGGACACAAAATAAAGAGGATAAATGCTTTAGACTCATTTACAATAAAGCAAGCACTGCCAGTGTTTCAGTCAGGGGGTCACTGAGTTGACACAGGATTTTAGATAATGGACTAGAAAAATAGTAAAGGAGTCACCGAATGGAACAGTAAAAGAAGAACACATAACTCCTTGTGAGCATATATTAAATGGTGGCTATGTGGGCATTCAGAATGTCATTCACGAATCCTTGTCAATCAGTGAGAGGTAACAGCTAATCTAATAACAAAGCAGATTTATCAAAAATGAGAATTTGGCCCAGGGCATTTTACCATCCAAAAGGTCTCCCAAAGCTGAAGTAAAAATGAAAGGGTCTTTGGTATCCCTGGCAGAGAAATTCCTTTCAGAACAGGGCAGCTGTCTTGTTATTGCAGACTGAGAGAAAGTCCCCTGTGTCATCACCGAGAAGCTTGAGAAGTGTTCCTCAGCAAGTCAGTCATAGTGCACTTAGAATGCAGCCCAAAAAAATAAAACCTCTGTTTCACCACGTAACACATAGAGCCTCTGGCTTCAAAACTGTATCTAGAAAGTTTTTCCTACATAAATGGCAAGTAATTGTGAAAAAGAAAATTAGGAAGAAAGAAGAAGACTGGGAAACAGAGCTTGTCAGGTACTGGCCCTTCAGTATCACAAAAAGAACTTTGGAAAGTCATTACCGCCTATTCATCCACAAAATAGGATGCTTTAGCATCATCTCAGCCCCTTCCTCAGCAAACTAATACAAAGGAAAAACTAAACATGCTTAAGCTACAGCACTACAAATATTTCTCTATTGGCTCTCATTTTCTACAGAGAGAAATGGACTTAAGTTAGTCATTATGCATTACAGTTGGTATGTTATATATATTGCCTCTTTGAAGATTCTTTTAACCTGTGGAAAGCAGAAAGAAAACCTCTACATGTTGATTTTATACATTACTGCATTGACACAGCATTTTTAACCGCTAGGTATAATGCACCTTAAAATTCATCTGCTTTGTGTTATTCAATTTCCTGGGCAAGTTAGTATCCTATTGGTTGCAGGACTTAGGCTGGCTAAGAACTTTATACTGATTCTCTCTCGAACCCAAGAGCTGTCCCCAAACTAGACATGACTCCTGGTCTGTGGTGCACTCCCTCAGCGGTAGGTTCTATTGTGAGTCCAGCTCTCCTCTTTAATAGGTCCCATGTCTCCTGGAGAGCTCCTGCTCCAACACATCCCACATCCCACCCACCCAACCCTGTCCCATATTTCCATACCCATTTGCACATTCTGGATCTGGATTTTCCTAGGTTTAGAAGTCATACAAATGGTGTCATCACAGCAGAGGAATGGCGCAGTCCTTGGATAGCAGCATAGGGGACCCTGCTGGAAGTAGTGATGGTACCGGGGCATGTGGAATGAGGGGAACGTCGGGCCACTACCCTGCATGGAGCTGGCAATGGCCGATGGTGTCAGAGGCATCCCAAGTCGGCTATATGGTGGCAATGAACCCTGGATAGGGTGAGGAATGGGTGTTGCTATGGATGCTGTGCTGGTGCCAAGAGCAGTCAGGGACTGGGGGTGCTGAAAGCCAGGAAAACTGGATGAAGATGATACCCAGGAGCTGAGAGACAAATTATCAGACGTTGTAAAGGCTGACCCTGAAAGGAAAAACAACTCATTAGACTAGAAACTATTTCAGTGTGCAAATCAAGAATTACATTATCTGTAAGGACTGATTTATTTTTTAAAATATATAATAGATTGACAATTTAAAAAGATAGCATGTCAACCTTTCCAGATATCATTTGTACCATATATGGAAGAGAGAATTTACTAAATAGAAAAAGACTTAGCTCATTCGATGGCCTACATACCCCCAGAGAATGGCCAAAACACTAGTACCCTGACTGAGAGTAATAACTGGATTCCCTATAAAAAATAGCAAAAGGGATTATAGGGGAAAGGAGAGAAAATGAGTGGGAAAAATCAGAGAGGGTGATGAAACATGAGAGACTCCTAACTCTGGGAAACGAACAAGGGGTAGTGGAAAGGGAGGTGCGTGGGGGGATGGAGTGACTGGGTGATAGGCACTGAAGGGGGCACTGATGGGATGAGCACTGGGTTTTATACTATATGTTGGCAAATCAAACTCCAATAAAAAATATACATATAAAAAATAAAAATAAACTTAAAAAAGAGAAAGTTGAGGGAATCATGGTTCCAGGCAAAAATTTATGGATTCATAGGTGATTCCAGTTTTACAGTTTACTCTCACTGATTATAAAATCATCAATATTGTGTCCTAGTTCTGCAAATTGAAAAAAGAGAAGTTGTAAATTATTTTTATAAAGTTGCTTTGGGAGAATGTAATTTTAAATATGTAGGTAAGGTTGCTCTAAATTTTTGCAACATTTTACCATCTAAAACAGGAACCTATTTTCAATTATTCTAACAATATTTATATTCCTTATAGCTTAAATTAAATTTAATATCACTATTAAGAACGTGTGGTCTGCATTAATATTTAATCATTTACTTTTCTTGCATTTTTTTATGCTTAATCAATAGTTTATAAATTTGCCTAAAAAAAAAAAAAACTGGATTCCCACTAAAGGAACTCCAAATAGCTAGTATCTATCTATCCTAACCTCTACAACATCCCTGCAAGGAAGGCTGGACATATAAGCCTCAACAAAGTTACTTGGTTTCTAAGGGCACTGTGGAAATCCACAAGAGTGTTTTTTTTTTCTAGCTTCCATAATTCTTTTATTAAATTTTTGACAAGTTGCAAGAGTAATAAGCTTTTCGTACATATCCACGAGTTTAAACAGAAGTTGACACTGAATTTTCCAACTGTATAATTAATTACTAGTAGCTCATTTGGACTTAGTTATAAGAAATGTCCTATAATTTGACAGGCTATGCTATTCTATACAAAGGATATAAAAATATGACAGAGGGCCCTCTCCCCACACAAACATCCCTGTGCCCAGGGTTAGGCACCCTCTGGACTCCCAGGTACAGAGGGCTCCTCTGTGAGCCTCTGGGACAGAGGAACTTTTCAGTTCTCCCCTACTGTCACCACTGGGGCCCCTGCCTATATATAATACCCTTCACTGGAAAAAGTCTTCTTTTTAAAAGTGTTTTCCATTTTAGCCATTGATCCTAATAAGATATTCCTGAACTATCTTATAAGGGGATAAGTACAGTCCCTGATTTCAGATTACAAAATTGAGGTTCAGAAAGACTTAAAGGACCGCCCCCAAAGTCCAACAGCTTTTTGGTGGTAGATCATGGAGAAGTAACTCCTGAGCCCTAACTCAGAGGCTTGATGTCCTTTCACTAGAAAACCATTCACAGGAAGCCATCACGCAGAATAATCACTTAAGACCCAGAGGCAAAAAAATTCAAAAAATAAAATAATAGGGACGCCTAGGTGGCTCAGCATTTAAGCGTCTGCCTTCCACCCAGGGCGTGATCCTGGAGTCCTGGGATCAAGGCCCACATTGGGCTCCCTGCATGGAGTCTGCTTCTTCCTCTGCCTATGTCACTGCCTCTGTGTGTGTGTGTGTGTGTGTGTGTGTGTGTCTCATGAATAAATAAATAAAATCTTTTAAAGAATTGTTAAATTAAATTAAATTAAATTAAATTAAATTAAATTAAATAATTAATAAAAAAAAGAGCTGTATGAAAATCAGCCGCAGGGGCTGTCCCTTCCTCAAGAGACTCCTAAAATACTTCTGGGGCAGACTGCACCCTGAGGACTAGAAGTTTCATCACCTACCTTCCTCTTTCTTGCTCAGGGTGCTCTTGCTCCCAGCACTTCATATAGCCCAGAAGCTGTCTTACCTCGATTCTGTGTTGTCTGAACCTCCTCCCCCAGCACATCCTCTTCTCCTCCATAGGTACGGATGGGTGAGCGGGCATAGGAATGCTTCTGGATCAGGCTCTCCACACTTTCCCTAGGTCAGAGAATGACACATTCTAAATTAACTAAAATGTACTTGGCGATGGAGATGGGCCTGAAAGATAAATTACTAGTCAGTAAAACCATTTTCTCAGCCCGAAGAGCCCCACACTTCAGGAAAAGACGACTTTCAAAACATGTACATTTCTGCCACCGTAGACTCCTTGGAAACGTGACCTCAGGCATTGAAATACAAGCAAACACAACTGGATAGGATAGGGACAATCCCTGGAAACCCTGCAACGTGGAGGACAAAGCGGTGAACAAGGAGCTATGGAGCAGACTATAGAATGTAGAGTTTAATGATTTGAAAAAATGACTGAATGAATGTCCTGAGAAGCTACAATGATTCTTCTGACTTCATCGGCTAACGAACATAAAACAAATACTTGACTGATACAAACTACACTTACTCAACATCAGATGAAATGTTGGCCAGAAGTTCAGAATATCGTTAGTCATAAAAAGACTCCATGTTCACTAGTAAACCTAGCAAGTGCACAGAGCATATGACAATAGGAGTAGTTTGGATAATGTACACTTTGAGATTCCTGTTGCTTTAAGACTGAAAATTATAGGAAACCTGTGTTGAATGAAGAACAAATCAAACACCAAATTTCACATTGAGGGGACAAGGAAAGCAAATAAAATGTCATCATAACTTTTCAAAATGTAACACTTGTCAACATTTCACATAAATATACAAACTTTACTGCCCAAAAAATACTAACATAGTGAATTTGGCATTCTAGAAAACTTGTATACTCACAGAAATGAAAGCATTTTGTCATATTATGCAGCTTGCAAATGAGGACTTAAGGGTAAGCCTAGAAGAAAAATTAATTGTAGCAACTATTCAAGTTACGTCTCTCTCTGTTCCCAAAACGTTTTAAAATAAGACTACCAACTTCATGTAGTCAAAAGGATTGGGATCTTTATCTAAAAGATTAATATACAGCTGTCTTAAAAAGTGAAACCATTCCAAAACAAAACAAAACAAAACTAAAAGTGAAACCATTCCATATTTGATATGGAACGAACTTTAAGAAGTGAAAAAAAGTTAAGTACAGAAGATACATACACAAATAGTATGCTTCCATTTGTGAATTTAAAACAAGGACTATGTATGTCTGTATATGCATAAGATTTCTGGAATGTTCCAGTTTCAGAACAGAAAATTGCCTAGAATAGGTCATCTCTGTATGACGGAACCAGGGACTTGAGGAGCTGGAATAATGATTTCCCACTTTGTCTTGACTCTCACAGATGTCCCAAATCCACATGAGTCACCCAGGGCTCTTAAAAAAAGAAAAGCTAAATTGAGTTATAATTAATATACAATAAGTGGTACATATTTGAAGTGTACAGTTTGAGCTTCTGTGACCAGTGACACCACCCCCACAGGGAAGATAACACACCTAACGCTGACCAAAGTTACCTCGTGCTTCCTGGCCTCCGTCTCAACAAGTTTTAACAAGGAAACCACTGAAATGATTTCTATTCCTACAGATTAGTTTGCATTTTCTTAAACTGTATAAAAGTGAAATCATATCTTATGTTTTCTTTTTTTTTAATGTTTTCTTTTTTAATCTGGCTTCTTTCTACTCCACATAATTACTTTGAGCTCTATCATGTTGAATATATATCAATAGTTGTAGCATTCTGTTGTGCGAACTATAGGATATACTGTCGTTTACCTGTGTTGATCAACATTTGCCTAGTTTCTAACTGTTACACAGGAAGCTGCTACCCATATTCATGTATACTTTTTTTTAATGGACATATGCTTTGACATCTCGTTTTCTTTGCAGAAAGGTCTTTAGTAAAAAAAAAAAAAAAAAAAAAAAAAAAAAAAAAAAAAAAGGTCTTTAGTTACAAATTCAAAACTATCAGGTTGCCTGTTTCTTCTTTTATGAGTTTTGGTATTTTGTGTCTTCAAGGGATTTATCCATTTCATCTAAATTGCTGAAATGATAAACTGAAGTGTTCATCATATTACTTTATTATCCTTACTCTCAGTATCTATACAATCTGCAGTGGCATTTCTCTCCCCTCATTCCTGGCAGTGATAATTTCTATCTTCTTCCTTTTTTTTCCTAATCGGTTTGGCTAGAGGACTGTCAATCTTATTAAGCGTCTTTGCTTTTGGTCCTACAGATTTTCTCTATTGTCTTCCTGTTTTCTAGTCCACTTAGTTTCATTCTGATATTTATTATTCCTTCCTCCCACCTACTTTGAGTTCAGTTTGCTCTTCTTTCCTAGTTTCTTGAGATGAAGATGAAGTCACTGATTTGAAATCTTTGTTCATTTCTAAAATAAGAATGTAGGGGCACCCGAATGGCTCAGTCAGTTTAGCGACTCTTGATTTCAGCTCAGCTCATGATCGAGGGATCGAGTCCTGCGTCGGATTCCACACTTAGTGTGGAGTCTGCTTAAGATTCTTTCTCTCCCTCTCCCCCTCCTCCTGCTTACTCTTGTTCTCTCTCAAAGAAAGAAATAAATCTTTAAAAATAATAATAAAATTTAAAAAGTGGGAATGTAGCCTAGCAGCATCCTATAGTCTTTATGGGCTCTTTTTTCATTTTCATTCAGTTCAAGATATTTTCTAATTTCCTTTTTGATATCTCCCATGACCCTTGGGTTATTTAGACATATGTTATTTAGTTTTCAAAATGTTTGGGAGTTTTCCAGTTATCCTCCTATTACTGCTTTCTAATATAATTCCACTGTGGTCAGAGAACATACTTTGTATGACTTGAATGCCTTTAAATTTACTGAGACCTGTTTTTTGGCACAGGGTATGGTCTATCTTAGTAAATGTTCTGTGTGCACTTGAAAAGAAAGTATACTCTGCTGATGTAGGACAGAGCATTTTATAAATGTCAATTGGGTCAAGCTGGTTTACAGAGTTGCTCAAATCTTCTAGATCTTTACTCATTTTTCTGTCTACTTGTTCTATCATTTTGAGAGAGGGACAGTGAATTTTTCAACTATAATTGTTTCTTTTTTCCTTTTTAAAGATTTTATTTATTTATTCGTGAGAAACAGAGAGAGAGGAGAGACATAGACAGAGGGAGAAGCAAGGTGCCTGATGCAGGACTCGATCCCAGGACCCTAGGATCATGACCTGACCCAAAGGCAGACATTCAACCACTGAGCCACCCAGGTGCCCTAATTGTTTCTTTTACTATTTCTCCTTACAGTTGTCAGTTTTGCTTCATGTACTGTACTTTGAAGGTCTATTAGGTGCATAAATATGTAGGATTGAATGTTCTCCTGATGAATTAAACCCTATACAGGCATATATCAAAGATACTGTGGATTTAGTTCCACAATAATGTATATATTGCAATAAAGCAAGTCAAATGCATTTTTTGGTTCCTGGTGCATTTAAGTTATGTTCACACTACACTGTAGTCTATTAAGTGTACAATAAATAGGGCAGCTTGGGTGGCTCAGCGGTTTAGCGCCACCTACAGCCCAGAGCGTGGTCCTGGAGACCCAGGATCGAGTCCCTCGTCAGGCTCCCTGCATAGAGCCTGCTTCTCCCTCTACCTGTGTCTCTGCCCCTCTCTCTTTCTCCTCTCTGTGTATTCTCATGAATAAATAAATAAAATCTTTTTTAAAAAAGCATACAATAAATAGTATTATATCTAAAGAAAACAATGTGTATGCCTTAATTTAAAAATATTTCATTGTTAAAGGGGCACCTGGGTGGCTCAGTGGTTTAGCATCTGCCTTTGGCTCAGATCATGATTCCGAGGTCCTGGGATCGAGCCCCACATGGGACTCCCTGCTTAGCGGGGAGCCTGCTTCTCCCTCTCCCTGATGTTCCCCCCATTCATGCTTTCTCACTCTCTCAAATAAATAGTTTAAAAATTGATTAATTAAAAATACAGTATCCACAAATGACAATAAAGTGATGTGCAATAAAATGTGGCATGCCTCTATCAGTATGAAATGATCTACTTTATCCATGGCAAATTCTTT
Source organism: Canis lupus familiaris (assembly GCF_011100685.1). Taxonomy (NCBI): domain Eukaryota; kingdom Metazoa; phylum Chordata; class Mammalia; order Carnivora; family Canidae; genus Canis; species Canis lupus. The sequence continues at coordinate 47,001,357 of NC_049235.1, forward strand.
GCTCTGAAATCTGTGATATTAAGGTAGTTATCCCAGTTTTTCTTTTGACTAGTGTTAATATGGTATATTTTTTCCATGGCCTTACTTTGAACTTGTCTTTATATTTAGTGCATTTCTTATAAGGCAGTTTATATTGTGCTTTTTAATCCAAACTGACAATCTCTCCTTTTTGATTGGGGATCTTAGGGCATTTCTATTTAAAGTGACTAATAATACGGCTAGGTTGAATTTTCTGTTTGCTTCTTACCTTTTCATTTGCTATTTTACCTTTTTCTCTTTTTTTGCCTTCTTTTAGGTTTCTTATTTCATTTTTATCTCTTTTGTTGGTTGGTTTATTAGTTATAACTGACTTTTGTTATTTTAGTGGTTGATTTAGTATTATAGAAAATATTCTTAGCTTACTACAATCTACTAGGCAAATGCTATGATATGACTTCAGGTATACTCTAAGACTTATAAGAATACATTTCCATTTCTTCCTGCCATCCTTTGTGCCATCCTTGTCAAACATTTTACTTTTACATAAATCCTACATTACATTGTTATTTTTGTTTAAATAATTATGTTTTAAAAGATGTAAATAATACGAAAAAAATCTGATCTATTTATCCTTGGAATTACCATTCCCACTGCTCTTCTTTCCTTGGTATAGATCCAGATCGACATCTAATCTTCCTTCCACCAAAGGACTCCCTTTAACATATCTGTAGTACAGTCTGCTGAAGGTGAATTCTTTCAGCTTTCATATATCTGAAAAATGTCTTCATTTTACTTTTTTTTTTTAATGTCTATCTGGGTTGATAGACATGCTTTCTTTCTGTACTTCAAAAATGGTGCTTCACTGTTTCATTTACTCTCTCTCTTTTTTTTCCCCCCCATTTACCTTGTTTCTGACCAGAAATCTGCTGTCATCCTTTTGTTCCTTTTATGGGAACTTCTTGGTTGCTTTCAATATTTTCTCTTCTTCATACTTTTGAGCAATGTGATTATGATGTGCCTTGGTGTTATTTCTTCAAGCTTCTTGAGCTTGAGTTTTTTGGGGCCTCTTTGGGTTGTATGTTTTCAGTTGTCATTAAATGTAGAAAGATTTTGGCCATTATTACTTAAATATAATTCTTACCCCACCTCCTACACTTCCCATCTACTTTTCAGGGACTCCAATTACATATATATTAAACTGCTTAAAGTTTTCCCACAAGTCACTGATACTCTTCATTTTTAAACATTTCTCTTTGCTCTCTGTGTTTCATTTGGGATAGTTTCTATTGTGTGTCTTCAAGTTTAGCAGTCTTTTCACCTGCAATGTCTACTCTGCTATTAAGCCCTTTCAGTGTATCTCTCATTTTAAACATTGTAGTTTTCATCTTTAGAATTTTGATTTGAATCTTTTGGATATCTTCCATGTGTCTGTTTAATTTTCTGAATATATAATATAGATATGATAATTTACTGTCCTTGTCTGGTAATTGTAATATTCGTGTCAGTTTTATTTTCAGTTGATAAATGTATCACATTATTGGTCATATTATCCTACTTCTTTGTACTTCTGATAATTTTTTATTAGATGCCAGACTGTGAATTTTATATCTTGGGTGCTGGATGTTTTTGTATTCCTAAAATATTCTTGAGCTTTGTTCTGGGATATAGTTAAGTTACTTGGAAATAACTTGATCCTTTTGGGTCTTGCTTTCAAGATATCTGAGGGAAGACTGGAACAATGTTTAGTCTAGGATTAATTTCTCCTCACTACCGAAGCAAAAACCTTCTGAGATTTCTATCAAATGCCCTGCAAATCACAAGGTTTTCCAGTCCATCTGTTAGATGTCAGAACAGGCACTGTTCCCACTCCTGTTTAAATACTAGGCACTGTTTTCTCTAATGTTTTCAGGTGTTTTCTCTCCCCAGGTTCTGGTAGTTTTCTTGGACGCATATACTAATCAGATTTCTGCTGAACAGTCAAGAGGGATCCCCTAAAGATCTCTGGAGTTCTCCTATCCTGTAGTCTGTCCTGTGGATTCTGTTTTAGTCTTATCAGACTCCCAGCTCTGATTGCTAAACTCAGGAGATCTGCCAAACTCTACCCGTATTCTCTATCCTTGTGCCAAGGCTTAGATACACTCTCAGACTACATGGTGGCACCATCATAGGGCTCACCTCATTTGATTCCCATCCCATGGGGATTATTGTCTTGTTGCCTAATGTCCAATATCATAAAAGAGATGTTTTGTGTTTTTCATGTGTTTCTTAATTATTCAAGGCAATAGAGTATACTTGGTTCTTGCTACTTTACCTTTACCTGAAGCAAAGTCCCTCTTGGGGATCTTCTAAACATTTGAAAATAGAGGCCACACCAAGAGACCAAGGAAACCACAATCTCTGGGGGTGATACACAGGCTTCAGTAATCATTAAAGCTCCCCAAGTGATTCCAATGGGCATGCAAGTTTAGGAAAAGAGGAGAAATATATGATGAATGTTCTTCACCATATACTCCCCTGTACCATTTGAACTTTAGACATATGTATTATTTATTCAAAATTAATTAGAAATTATAAAAATGTCATGAAAATAATATCCTACCAATGAACAAAAAAGAACTGCTGAACTAACACCAATATTTGGTAAATTTCTTATAATGAATTGATAAAAAAACTGTCAATATCATGCTGATTTTTTATATAGTAAATGTATTGGAAGTAGAATGGTATATTGGAAAAATCATGGGCTTCAAAGTCATTTATCAAATGGATGAATGTATGGATGAGTAGATGGACCACCCAGAGCCATTTTCACATCTAGTTTTGTTGCTTCCTTAATATCTCTTCATCTGTAAATTGAGGAGCATAATACCAGCCTTACAGGGTCATTAATTCATCCAAAAAATATTTATTGAGTACCTATTATGAATAAGGCACTATTCTAGGAATTGTAAGTATAATAATAAGTAAAACACAAAAATCCTGGTCCAACAGGGGAGGAGGCTAGAGGGAAAAGAGAGAGAGATTGAAAAAAAATGAAAAATATGATGCATATTAGATGATGATAATAGTGCTGTGAAAAAAAAAAACAAAAATATAGCAGGGACTAATGATAAGAACTGTAACTGTGAGGATTAACTATGATAAGGCATTTGAACTGGCCAAAACAGTGTCCGGCACATAGGAGGTACTTAGTAACCTATAAAAGTGTGTCTAAAGCAGATAAACATATTTTATTCTCTTAGATTATATTTGTCTCCAATTTATTCTACCCATCTGAATAATCCTAATTCAGAATAATGAGATCCAAACAAGAGGATTTTACTTGGTGACAGAATATTAAAGTCAGCAGAGAACTTGACTACAGTGTTATTTACAGTTTTACTATAAGATTACTATAAGATTTACAGCCCCGGTGGCTCAGCGGTATAGCGCCGCCTTCAGCCCAGGGTGTGATCCTGGAGTCCCAGGATCGAGTCCCACATGGGGCTCTCTGCATGGAGCCTGGTCTCCCTCTGCCTGTGTCTCTGCCTCCTCTCTCTCTCTCTCTCTCTCTCTCTCTCTCATGAATAAATAAAATCTTTAAAAATAAAATAAAATTATATCTATCATAAAAGAGAAAATATTAAGATTAAGCCAAATCCATATCACTTGTTTAAAAGTGTAACCTATTCTTAAAAATCTCTCGAACAGACTTGTTGAATCCTCTGCGTTAGATTTGTTGAAATGAAAATAGTTTATCATTTACTAAGAAGCATCAGTAAATATATTAAATGGAGAAATTAATGGAAAGGATAATTCGGCATAACATGGATGCTAAACCATTTGCTTCAACGTGGATGGAACTGGAGGGTATTATGCTGAGTGAAGTAAGTCAGTCGGAGAAGGACAAACATTATATGTTCTCATTCATTTGGGGAATATAAATAATAGTGAAAGGGAATATAAGGGAAGGGAGAAGAAATGTGTGGGAAATATCAGAAAGGGAGACAGAACGTAAAGACTGCTAACTCTGGGAAACGAACTAGGGGTGGTAGAAGGGGAGGAGGGCGGGGGGTGGGAGTGAATGGGTGACGGGCACTGGGGGTTATTCTGTATGTTAGTAAATTGAACACCAATAAAAAATAAAAAATAAATTAAAAAAATCAATTTGCCCACTGCCCTGTATTTTAACCTTTATATGCCCACATTCTGGTAACGTTGGACTCCCACAGCCTTAACATCAGATGTCACTAACACAAGGACTTAATTCACTACAATATTAGAGAGTGACTGTCTTTGGGTAACTCAGATTATTAGGAAAACAGTCAAGTAAGCTTAGCAACCCTTACTAAAATAAAAACTATAACATACATTCAAGCTGATGTCCTTTTAGTCTGAGCGTGTGTCATACTGTTAAAATTTAAAATAAACTTAGATGGTTATTTTCACATGAGAAAGGAACTTGCTTCAATTACCCTAGGAATCATTTTCTTTTTGTATAATTATAAAGGAATGGTCATCAATGAGCCCATTATGGATGGTCTATTTCTGAGGTATATTCCTCTTCCCATCCTATGCACATAAACTACTCAAACCAAACTTAAGTTCAAAAACAAAATGTAGCATTTGCCTCTCTAAAAGTACCCTTATAGAAAATCACTTAAACATCTTTCACATACACACCCAGATAAATCATTTCCCAAATAACATAATGAGTCACTGGCTTATGGAATATCTTGTTTTTCTATAAGAAATACATTATATCCATTTTGTCCTTGGTAGATCACTGGTATCATTACTTATTCTCGTCTCTAGGAGGGAGAAAAAAAGGATTTTATCGAAGTGATTTACTTGTGTCAGGCTTGGAAGTGAACTGAAAGCAATGGCAGTTCTTATATAAAGGATGGCATAATCAAATTATTGCCTTTTAAGTGATTGAAAACAGTGGTGCAATATCAGGGCCATCTCTTTGAAGATGTTGCGAAGAGTAGACAGCCCACATTGTTTACTTTGTGTCTGATCCCTATTTCTAGCAGAAGGAAAAGTGCAAAGAATTTGTTTAGCCTAGAAGTCCTATTGCAAGGACTTCTAAAATATTGTACCCTGAAAAATAAGGGATGACTCACCTAATGGGTTAAGTGATTTAGGTATCACAAGCCATGACAGTGTCTTGTGATGCTCAATTCTCTTATATCCTATAGCAAGAGACTGTAGCTTTTTAGTAGGCTTCTTTTGGATTTAGTAGATCAATAAAATGGGTACCGTTACTTAAGTACCATTAATGGCCTTTCTAAATATCTAACACTAAATTATTTTTCTAGGCAAAAGAGTACATTATTACCTTAGGTATCTTTAAAGGATTTCTTTTGAATACTATGTAAATCAATTCCAAGAATAATATACATGCGAGAGACACTATCATAGCCAGAAGGTGGGCAAGATAAAGGGTAGCTACAATAATTACGTTGATCTTGCTAAAATGTTCACACCTGTTTGAAGTGACTTTCAAACTCTAGATAAGCAAAACCAACACTCTCTATCAGTATTGGAACTGACTGCCCATCATCTCTGAAACTAGTGCAAATCTCTCAGCATGCAGAATGCAAAACCTTCCTTCTTCCCTCACTTTTTCCTTTGTATCACCACTGTACTTAATATATGCCTCTTGTATTGTACTTAGATTGATCACAATCATGTGTTTGCATGACTCTCTCTACTACTATACTGTTGACCTATGAACAAGGAGAGAATACTACTTAATCTGGGCAGTGGTTCTCAAACTTTAGTGTGTGTTATGGACTGAATGTCTGTGTCTCCCACAAAATTTACATATTGACATTTTAACTCCCAATGTGATGGAATTAGGAGGTGGGGTAGACAATTAGGTCTTGAGGGTAGAACCCAAATAAATGGTATTAGCACCCTTATAAGAAGAGACAGGAGAGCTTGCTTTAGCTTTTTGCTTTTCAGCCATGTGAGGACACACTGAGAAGGTGCCCACTATGAACCAGGAAGCAGGCCCTTATCACACATTGAATCTGCCAGCTTCCAGAACCGTGAGAAATAAAGGTCAAATGGTTAAGCCACTCAGTCTGTGGCATTACTGTTATAGCAGCCCAAACAGACTAAGAAAGTGTGCATCTGAATTACCTGGAGGACTTGTCAAACACTAAGACTGTTGAGCCCCACCCTGATTCAGTAGGTCTGAGGTATGGCCTGAGAATGTGATTTCCTGTGTGTTTCCAGGCAATGCTGATGCTGCTGACACAGAGACCACATGTGGAGAATCACTGCCCTAGTGTCATGGTTACAAGTATGTTTGCTGGCACTTGCTTAGCTTGAATCCTAGCTCTGCCACTTACATGCTTGTGGGCAAATTACTTCACTCTGCCAGGCCTGTTTCCTCATCTGTAAAATGAGAATATTAATATTCTCATTAATTAATGATTAATATGGTTTATCTCTTATGGTTATTATTAAGATTCAGTGAATTAACACATAGAGAGCTTATATTGGTACCTGGGATATAATAAGCATTCACCAAATGTTTCTTGATAAAATTAAATTCTTGCTGTTATTATTCAGTATCAAGATCATGGTTCCTAAAGCTAGTTACAGAATCATGACCATTTTAGATGAAACTAGGGACTTCCAGTCGCTATAACTGGATTCATTTAAACCATCATACACTATACATATTGGGGAGAAAATTAAATATGATTTCAATTTATATTCTAACTTTCTCTCCTAAATACAGGCCTGGAAAAAAACTGTTTAGGGAGAAAATGTCAAACCCATTAGAACCAATTCTAATTTATAAGAAAAAAATTATTTAAAGTTGTTCCTGCTCATCAATTTGTTCAAGTTTACATCATTTTCCTGAGCTTTTGTAAATAACTCCTTGTCACAATATTTTCCCAAAGATTTATGCAGATAATGTTATAAATTACAAGAAGACAATACATCAATATGTGTAGCTTCCACAAAGTACTTAATAAATGAAAAGTTTAGATAATACACTTTGAGATGTATTATAAATCATTAATTTTAATTTGAGAACTAAAATACATAATACAATCCATTTTGGAAAAGCAAAATAACTCTAATTTTTTTAAAAGCTTTTAGACTTCAGTTTATTATTTATTTCACTTAATCCTACTGGTTTTTCCTTTCAGTGGTAATATATATTTCTGGTTTTCTATTATCACTAGCAACTTAAATAAATAAACTGTATCACTGAGAAAAAAAAAACTGGTATGTTTAGTTTCTAAGTCTTACAGCTGTGGCAACTAGAAGAAAGTTCTTAAGCAAGGTACAGATCACTCAGCTTCTAAATAAACGTTAGTAAACTGTGAGGTAGGGAACAAACGTCCTTCACACACAGATAGAACGACATAAGCAGAAAAAAATGGAGGACAATTTACAAGTATAAGCCAATTGTGAATAACTTTGCTGCTACTCTAACTACCAGACTGACTTACCGGTTTAACACCACTTTGTAAAATAAATGGTTCCTCTTATAAGCTGTGGATAAATGAGTTAACATTTTTAGTACAGAAACACAGCTTGCTAGTTAAAGGAATATTATGGCAACTGTAATTCTGTTAAAAGCCATCCCTTCCTTTAGGAGAGTGTTGTCCACAGATTATTTTACTGTATTCAACTATAGATTATATTTAAAAGCAGATTTTAATCCAGTTACCAAACCAAATTGCTTTCCTTTTATGCATGCAGGCTCTTATACTAAGTCTCTTCATTGAAGATGATTTTTAAAAATGCTTCTTTCCTAAGAAGCTGTGTGATCGGATTCCTTATCTGTATCTGGGTTTTGATTTCTTCTATAAAATGAGGGTGTGGGGATGTCTGGGTGGCTCAGCAGCTGAGCGTCTGCCTTAGATCAGGGCGTGATCCCAGGGTCCTGGGATCAAGTCCCACACTGGGCTCCCTGCAGGGAGCCTGCTTCTCCCTCTGCCTATGTCTCTGCCTCTCTCTCTGTCTCTCTCATGAATAAATAAAATCTTAATAAAAATAAAATAAAATAAAATAAAATAAAATAAAATAAAATAAAATAAAATAAAATAAAATAAATAAAATAAAATAAAATGAAGGTATGGTAGGCAATTGGTGGGCTGGATTATATCATGTCTAAGATTCATATGGTGCTCATGATTTATGAATCCTTAAACAAATAAAAAGGAAAAATTAAAAAACGCTATTTTGGAAAAAGTCCAGTACTAGTTGTAAAGAACCCTGGGTTCTCAGCTGTATAACTTCTACTAACTGTGTCACCTGAGCAAATCACTTGTAGCCTCTAGGCCCTTGCTGCTTCATTGGTATGACTATAGATACATTGGATGGCTCCCCCAAGTCATTCCAGCCTCAAAATACATGCTCCCTAGAAAGCTTGGCATCAGTGGGTATTTTGGGGAAAATTAACCACAAAATGTCAGGGCACATTAAGTATGCACAGTATCATTTAAAATATTTTCTTAAAAAAATAAAATATTTTCTTATGTTTTAATTTGTACTTAAAGAACTATATACCAATAATTTAAAAAATAATTTTCATTTATACAAGATTAGAGTATCATATGTTGCTCAATAATCTGCAGAAAATTCCATTTTTAGCTCTTTGATTTCTGTCTCTTCATTCTGAGCAACTTCACAGTAGGTATGTCACTCCAAGCAGAGGTGATACAGAGGTCTTCTGTCCTCCCCTACTGCAGAAGCCCTGTCCTGCTCTGTGGCCCCTGTCAAAGAAAGTGGGTCCCAGGGGAACACTGTGGGTCACAGGGAGCAGGGGCAGATGCAAAGGGCACAGACTGTCATTATTAGCTTTTGCCATTTGCTATCTTTAGCACATGTATTTTCAAGTAGCTTGCCTCTCATATAGTCACTGCCTTTAATAACCAAGGAAGGTTTTTCAGCTTGGTTTTAGCAGATTTCACTGAAATTATATTTCAGTTTTACTTCATTACAGACACTGCATAATCTACTTTGTAAGAGTCTCTGTGACACTCAAGTATCACTGTAGTCATGAAAGATTAAGGGAATTAGCAAACTTTAGGAGCCATAACTATTTCTCTATTCACTTGGGTGAACTGTAATCCACTTATTTTTTCAGCTTGTATAGTCCCCTCCTCCCAATATGTATACTTCTCTCTTTGCTTAAATCTATTCTGCTGGTTTTTCTCCAAAGATAGGATATAAGAGTAATATGAGAACTTATGTTGTTAGCTAACTGGGTAACAACTATTAAGTGTGACTAAACACCTCATGAAATGTGTGACGTCAGGAGCCCTGAAGGTCAGGGTTTTCTTTTTCCAAAGCTAGCCCAAATGCTTAGAAAAAAGCCCACACATCAGCAGGTATCCTGAGAAGGGGAAGTGAAGTTGGAAAGGAAAGATGAACTAAGTGCACAAAAGTATACTGCAGAAGCCTCGCTGCAGATCAAACCTCAAGAAAAAGATAACTATTATGTCCAAAATTCAAAGGCAGAGGAGGATTTTTAAAGAAATACCTCTACTATCAGATATCTGGAGAGCGTATTGAGCATGCCATCCATTCCATTCTACCATGAAGTCCATGAAAATGGTGCAAGTGCCAGGTGTCTAGAGAGGACCCATGACATAGAGAAAGGAAATCCACATAATCCTCACATTTCACTTCACCCATGAGTTTCTATCCCTCTGCCTCTAAAGTTATCACCAGAGGTTTTGACAATTCAAAAATGATTTCACTGGGAAGCTTAGTGTAGGGAGAGTCTTGGATTTTACTCCCAGGACTGAGTATAAGGAAGTATAAGGAAGCTTGAGGTACAAAGGGAGCAAATGAGTAACATTTTAGAGGCCACCTTCTTTGTATCCCTCAACAATACTCATGAGTGAAGTAAACAGGGACATAACAAGTCCAGGTAATCTTCTGGGAACCGGGGATTCCCCCTCTGTCCTTTGAACAAGGACAAGAAGAACAAAGGAAAAAGAAAGAAATCTTTTGGCCATTCCAGAAAAAAGATTAAGTCACTTAAATGGGAAAGAATATTAGATTGTCATCCGAGTGTGACAGCCACACTTTATATCAGGAGACAATAACAACATAGTTAAGATATGGCAGGAAAGAAGGAAAGAAAATGTGAGGCAAGGATTATCAATCAGGTCAAACTGACTTTTGCAAATAAAAGCCACAAACTGTCATAGTCATGCAAAAGGCAAGGAATAATGCCCCATGTTTCTTGAGACATCCAGTAGAAAATGAGCTTCAGATAACCAAAGTGAGGAGACAGATGACATAAGTTGCATCAGTGGGCATTAAATCTATATTTACTTTAAGAACTAAGATTAAACCATAGTGATAAGAAAGAGTATGTGTGTGATGAGTTTATACTCTGACAAGGTAAATCAAACACAATTCTTAAGAGTGGGAGGAGGATAGGTTAGTGGGAGGAGGGAAGATGGTTAGAACAAGATTGTCGAGTATCTGTATTTAGTTACTGAGATTATAGGGTTATGACTTCAAATGCTTAAAATGCTTAAAAGCAAGGAAAGTGAGAGGATGAAAAAAAAGAAGTTATTAATTAATTTCAATTCTGCTAGTAGGAGGGAACTTAAAGAAAATCAGAAAAGGGAACTAGGAGTTTTAAAAAGATATTACTGTAAAGGAAAAGAGAGTAAGAGTACAAACCTTGCTAGATACCAAAAAATGATAGTATTAAAAAAAAAAGGTTGCTAATAAGATAGACTACACAGTAAGAGATTATTTACATAAAAGACTTATTCATCTATTTAAATAATAAATAAAACAAATAAAACAATTGAATTCAAATTTTAAGCTGTATATTACATATATATTTTATACTTATGTGGTATATACTTGTCATGTGAAAAAAATAAGGTAGAAAATGTGTAGGGCTCCAGCTACAGTGCTAACATGACCCTACGAGCATGCCTCAACCGCCACTATAAAGACAAGAAGAATAAGTGTTAGCAAAGATCAGATCTTGCCAGCTTTGTCAACAAGCTCAAAATGAAATTTTGAGTTTCTTCATTTTAACCCAGAAAGAGGAAGAATCATCCTATGGACGTAAAATTGCTGGGTAGGAGTTCTCCTTGCTGTCAGTATCTCCATGGCCACTTGAAGCTCTATGCCAGGAATCAGCAAACTGTTTCTAAAAAGGCCAGACAGTAAAAGTTCAAAGTTTCACATGTTTCATGGTCTCTGTGGGATACACTTCACACTGTCACTGTAGCACATGAAAGCAGTCACTTGTAACACATGAACTGAAAAAATGTGACTGTCCTCCAATAAAATGTTACTTAGGGACAATAAAATTTAGTTTCATATTATTTTTGCATGTCACAAAGAATTATCTTTTTACCATTTAAAAATGTAAAAGACCATTTTTACATGGTGGACTCTACCAAACAGGTGGCAGACAGCATTTGCCAACCCCTGCTCTAAGCTATTTACCTGATTAGACGTAGGCCCCGCACACCTTACTGCCTCAGAAACTCCACAAGCAAGCAAAAAGTTGTGCGAGAACCAAACACTCCTGTTCAGCCTGTAAGTCATTATGAAAGGTCTAGAAATTATCCATACACTAGGAACCTCTTTAGCAAAGTTGCCAAAACATTTGCTGTTCCATGGCTTGATGCAGATAAAACTTCTATCAATTCCCAGAATATTAGATTCGAACGTTCCTGGAGTTTCCTTCCTCATCTAAATGAAGAGAGTGGCTTTGAGCTCTGAGCAAAAAGACCCGATTCCTACTGGGCTCCTGTCCAAATTTCAAGTGTCTGAAAGTTTTATTCGATGCCAGGGGATCTTATACTTATTTTATAGAGCCTTTCGGTACGAATCCTGAATGAATAAGGTGAGATAAGCCTATGTATTTAATTCTCTGCCTCAGTGACATGACTGAGAAAACGAGAGGAACTCAGAAAATCATGTAGAAAGCCAACTGCACGCTTACCACAGGAGAAGAGAGGAGTGAGGAAAGAATCAAGCAGTGTGCCGGTCAGCACTGCACACGGGGAAAGCCAGCTGGGGAGGGAACAAATGAAAAGGCCTCTGGCCCAGCTTTACTTAAACGCCACCTTGGTGCAACAGAGATCAACAATCAAGGCAGGTCTTCGGGAGCAGATTCTCAGGCTGCTGGAGGATAGGCCTAGGGAATCCCACAGCAGTGCTCTCAGCTAGCACAGAGTGGTTAGGGTGTACTGGAGGCTGTGGGTCTGTGACCATGGTAGCCCTGGAGGAGGGCTGCAGGCTGTCTGCCTGGCTGGAGGGAGGTGTGGTGCGGTTGATTTCTAGCTGCTTAAGCAAACTGAAAAGGGAGGGGGGTCACTGCACAGTGAAAACTCTCTTTCCAAGGCTTCATCCACCCACCTGCCACCACTCCCTACCCTGAGCAGAATTATACTTCTGCAGTGGCAAATTATAACAAATTTAAATCGCCACCCCATTCTTGGGTCTGCACCTAAAAGATTTAACAAAGATCCATGTGCTTTTATTTAAAATTAATCTCAGGGCACCTGGGTGGCTCAGTGGTTGAGCGCCTGCCTTCGGCACAGATTGTGATCCCAGGGTGCTGGGATCAAGTTCCACATCAGGCTCTTCGCAGGGAGCCTGCTTCTCCCTCTGCCTGTGTCTCTGTCTCTCTGTCTCTCAGGAATAAATAAATAAAATCTTAATAATAATAATAATAATAAATCTCAGCTTCTAATACTAAGGAAACAGATACCCCATTCTATAGATGACCTAGGGGAAAGTAACTGGACATTAACAAAACATTCAGCAATTTGTTTTTTTTTTTA